>NW_019719361.1:239062-339779 GCF_002891405.2 Cryptotermes secundus | reverse complement strand
CTCACGCTGGTTCCTCGCTCGAGGATTTTCTTCTTTTTTCTTCTACTCTGAAGATGGAGCCGATATGTTCCTTCGAAACGCNATTATCTTATCTGCAATGACGGGTTTACATTGACAGCAAGTGAACAAAGGCCAAAATGTACGCGAAGCACTCATGGAGCTGAGCTCTTCTTGAAGAGCCGCGAATTCTGCAGCTACTCAAGAATTTCTCAGCATTTTGTGGAACCCGAAGGTTCATTACCGTATTCACAAGAGCCCTCCACTTGTTCCTATCCTGAGTCAGATCAATCCAATACATACTATCCCACCATATCTAATATCTATTTCTTTTATTTCTTTCCTGTTTATGTACCCGAAGCCTGTCTTCGCCAGATAAACGGTCTGTCACACTGGATCTCTGGTCTAATTAGATTCCGTAAAAAGATATTAGAGGTATTTTATTAATTAAATGGAAGTAGAATGGCGTGATGAGGGTGAAATTAACCAGGCACAAACTTAGAGCTGTAGAATTTTGCCTGGTGCTTATACCGGCAATCAGGCAAATGGACGAACAATTTATGTGGAAGCCTAATCTGAAATATGTGAGAACATAATTAGTTTTAAGGAAAAAGAATATAAATTTCAATTTATCATCAAAATTTTTGGACGAAGATAATGGACATACTAAATATTGTCGTGTGTTAAAGTGACTATAGACACGGTTTGGATTGGTAATTGAATTTATTGAATATTTACATATCGTAACTACTAGTAACTACATCGCTATCGTTAAATCACACGCCCTACTATTCACTACAAAAAGCACTAAGTATTTTGAGTCTGCTATGTCATCAGTCGTTGCCTGGTAACGGCTTCCAACGGCGGACGTTCCTCTTCCTCTGAATTCTCGAACTGCCCCCGTGCTTAAGCTACCAGATTCTAGCAGCAACAGCTCACAAGGACTGAACCTCATCAGTTCATTAACTGACTAACTTAGTCACTCACCACCAAATCTCTTCACTAATTTCACTCAACAGCACTAAATCACTAACTGAACTGAACTAAACCCTCTCGGTCACGTTATACAGCATCGGAACGGACCACATAGAAAACACCGTTTCCAACAGTCTTTCTACTGTTGCGCGCGGGCCGCTGCATAGCAACCGCCTTTGTCTCGTTGTTTGTTTCGAGGTCTTTGCCTAGCAACGAGTCTGTATGCCTATATATGATTCACCACGAGGTGTACAATTTCAGAGTAAAATTTCCGTTTAAAAAATACTGTTATTCCTCTGTTTCGACTTTCACAAATTCCTGAGATCATTTTGCATGTTTCATGGTCGCAACAAAGCTTATAATGTCTATTTATGTGATATTAGTAATTACTTTTAAGCCAAAAGGCAGATATGGACGTATTGGATGTCAATCTTCAGATACTGTAATTATTCGTTCCTTTTTATAGGAGCCGGCTGGACGACCGAGGGGTCAGTATTCGAGCACCGGTAGGGTAAGGAATTTTCTCTTCTCTACATCATCCAGACCGGCTCTGGGGGTCCACCTAGAAGCTTATCACTCTCCAACTAGTGCCAAGTTCAAGAAAATGTGGATCTATATATCCACCCATACGCCTTCATTGCTTAATGCTTAATTAGTTAAGCACAGGGACAATTTCACCTTCTACCTTTTTATCAATATGAATATGATGGCTGCGCAAACTTCTGAGGCAGGAACACTGTTAACTAGATTTTCCACTTTTCTTATTACCCGTGTTTACTTCCGTTTCATGGACATCGTAGAGTAAATGGAAGAGACAAGACAGACAGAAGATAATAGTCCCCTACATTGGGGTTCGTTTCCGCTCTGTACTAGCAAGCAATTTGTACCGCAGCATTTTCAATAGCGCATCTCGTAAGAGAGTATACTGTTTCATTGTTCTGACAGTAAATACGGCTGAAAATGGAGGCCCGTCCCTTCTTCCTACGTTCATTTGTTTTCCCTCATTTCCTCGTATATTCATTAAACCTTATCTTTCGGTTTTACAGCGGTATCATTTTGTCAGCTTCATTTCCTGAAAGCAATGCTTGAATTTCTAGCGTTCCTTCTTATTTCATTCGATTTCCAATAATTTTCTCGTTATTTTTGGTTCATCTCTTCTCTCTGTGGGAATGGCTGAGGGGACTTTCTGGCTTTCGGCACACAGAATCTCGTGTTCGGTAAGACAATTCATAACATACCTCAAGCCCTTCTCTTTCAAAGCGTGTAAAAAGTCCAGAATATTCTATATACATGTACACCAGATTAATATTTTCACGTGTTAGTGCCTCTGTGGTCTAGTGGGCAGAGGTCCGGGTTCGATTCCCGGCGATACCAGATTTTCTGAGAAGTAGTGGGTCTGGAACGGGGTCCACTCACCCTCGTGAGGATAAGTGAGAAGCTATTTCAAGTAAATAGCGTCTCCGGTCTGAAAAACCGAAATTAACGGCTGTGGGGATCCGTTAAGCTGACCACGCATCACCCTCTATCCGCTAAAGTTGGCACTAACTTCGCCGACAAGCCTCGGTCGCTCGGTCGGTATTGTTCGCTTGAGGACTAAAACCACGGAGTTTTTTTTTGTTAGTGACTAAACACATGGTTTTCATTGGTAATTTGGTTTTATAAAACATTTATAATTCATAATTACAAGTGATTATAATGATGTCGCTGATCTGTACACTCTGTAATTCACTATAGCATAAGCTAATTCTCCTTAGTTCGTCTTCGTTAGCCGTTGCTACGTTACGGTTCCAACAATATACGCTCCTCAGCTTACGTGTTGAACGGCTATTGTTCTCGCTGGCTAGCGACTCTCTTGCAAATGACACATGACAACTCTCATATTCTCGACAAATATTTTTGTATTCATCATTCAAACTCATGCTTCCATATACAGTATATACACGTTATATAACCAAGAATCAAAATTCAGTTTTTCAGTATCTGAGGAAGAACAGTTCCGCCCTTGCATATCCACAGGCCTAACAGTATTGTGTCACTCTTCCCTCGACACATCACACACCACACAAGAATTCTGTCTTCCAGCAAAATGAGGTGCGAGTATATCTTTAGAGTTCTTTAACAGTTTATTTTTACGCAGCCTTGAGCAAATTCTCTTCTTTAACACGATGATTCGTTACATCCATCACAGAATTGACATTGAATTCCATTCTGGGTAGTTCACGTTTTCGTACATCATATCCTTGCGCATTTTAATATTATCATATTTACGCTTACAGCTCAAACTGGTCTTTGCTATTGAAAGATTTGTAATCATAATTTTGCACGAATTTCTTCTTCCATCATACGTGTTACCTGTCCATTCTACCAAGTGATTCTTGAGTCGCTTCAAAAATATTAGGTATCTGTCTCTCTTGAGAAGCTGCCAGTTGTGCAGCTTCTCAAGAACTTCCCAACATTTTATGGAACCCGAAGGTTCATTACCGTGTTCACATCAGCACTCCATTCGTCCCTATCCTGAGCGAGATTGCTCCAGTCCATGCCATCTCATCTTATCTCTCTAAGATCCATTTTAATATTATCCACCCATCTACATCTTGGTCTTCCTAGTGATCTCTTTCCTTCTGGTTTTCCCACCATTATCCTATACGCATTCTTCTTCTCCCCAAAAAATATTAGTTAACGAGTAAAAATGGTGGAGCTCCTCGCTGTGCAAGATTCCCCCCCCCCCCCCCGGGTAACTTTCCATTTCCATATTTTCTTCAACATTTTCTTTTAAGATAACTTTCAATCTGCGTCCATCCCTCAGAGTTTGAGATGCAATTTAATACTTTTTTGAAACGTGTAATATTACACTCATGTTTTAGGGTATTTAATATTCTTTTTTCCTCATAATGTAATTTTTCTCTATGCCTATATTATTTTTGATTAAAGACGAAATTAGTTTAAAATAAACGCAAATTTATCGTTAAGTAGAAGACAATGCGGCGTCTCCATGCAGCACGTTATGCCAGAAATCTTTCGTGCTTCATCAGATTAAGCCCCTGCGCGATTATCTGGCGATTACCGATTACAAAGTACATTTTGCATGCTTCTAATAGGACAGACTATAGACAAAATCTCTACGGAAACTACATTATACTTCTTGTATTCATAGATTGAACTCTGGGTGTATATCTAAGAGCAGTCAAAAGTGACACAAGTAGTTCAAAATCAGATAACCATGCCCAGTGCTACTAAAGATTTTGTTTTCTTTGTATTTACTAAGCCATGGCAATAGTTTTATGGTATTATACCTTTGTACACAATGTCACACTCCCTAAATGTTTATTAATTACCCCATGTAACAAGAAAGCCAAGCATATATTTCCACATGCTCCTCTTGTTTACGCAATGTCCCCGACATGTATTGTAGTAAAAGTAAAATTAGGCCGCGCCATAACTCAAGCAGTTAGTCGCTGGCATCCCACCGCGGCGGCCCGGATTCGATCCCGGGTCTCATCAAGCGGAATTTGTGAAGAACAAAGTGGCGCTGGGGCAGGTTTTCTCCGAGTACTTCGGTTTCCCCTGCCAATCTTCATTCCACAAAATTCTCAATCATCATACTCACCCGGGGCAGGCTACAATAGGCCAATCAGTGGCCGCCGTGCCGAGTGGACCCAGTTGGACTCCACCCCCCCACTAAACGAATTTAAAGAAAAAAGAATTGTCCCTGTGCTCAAATAATTAAGCACTACTACATGAAGGCGTATGGGGGAGTGGATATATAGATCCACATCTTCTTTACCTCGGCAATAGTTGGAGGTGAGTGGTCAACTTCACGCCCCGGCCGTTTAACCCCCGAGGAAAAAGCCCCCGGTACCCATTTGGTACGAGGTTTGGCGAACCCCCAGAGCAGGTCTGGACGATTTAAAGAAGAGAAAATTCTTTACAGTACCGGGACTCGAACTCCGACCCCTCAGTCGTCCAACCCGTGGCCAGTCGTTATACCGATTACGCTACTCAGGCTCCTGGATATTTTAGTAGTGGTCTAGTGGTCACAGTTCCTGGCTACAGATCCAGAGGTCCTGGATTCTATTCCCCGTGCTACCAGATTTTTCTGAGAAGTAGTGGAACGGGGTCCACTCAGCCTCGTGAGGATAATTGAGGAGCTATTTCAAGGAAATAGCGGCTCCGGTCTATAAAACCGAGATTAACAGCAGTGGGGATCCGTTGCACTGACCACGCGACACCCTCTATCCGCAAAAGTTGGCACTAACTTCGCCGACAAGCGGCGGTCGCCCGGTCGGTATAGTTCGCTTGCGGACTACAGGCCATGGAGTTTAGTTTTTTTGTTTATAATTAGAATCGTCGGGCTTTTATTAGCATGGCAATGAACGTTTATTTTCGACAAAATAAGGCAGTATTTCTGACCAGCTCTATAATTATTCTTGTTGATGAATTAATTGATGCCATATTAATTAAGCACTGTGAAAACTTCACCTTTTTATGATACCAGAACAGATGTCTCTCTCGCAGTGTTGTTACTGATAAATTTAATTGTGAGCCGTCGAGGCTCCCAACATTTCCTAGACAATTGTCTCGCATGTTGCGGTGAAGTTATAACCCAAAAATAGAACTCTTCACCATCGTTTAATGATCAGAGAACCCACTGTAAGCTGCTCAAGGAAAAGGGAATTGTCGTACCTTAAGACAGTCTTACAGGACATAACAGTAGAAACAGCATCAAAGTTAATTTTATTTCCCTTCCCCCCCCCCCTTTTTATCCGAACTTGACGTGACAGAAGTCCGTTAATCCTCCCTCGATAATGTACAGATAGACACACACATATGTAATGTATATAGAAGCAACGCGTGTTGCCTTAATACAGGAGCTTCCTCCTGGGCTAGAGTAAATTATTTCGTGGAATGCTTTGCTCTCGCGTGTTTCAAATTAATCCTGCTATCGACTGCATGGGACTTAAAACATGCTAACATCTCAGAACATCTTAAGCGCGGAAATGGTCATCATCTTGTGGTCCGCAAATTAAGTTCATAGCAGAAAACTAAACGAAAGCTTTACATGCAGCATGATATAACCTAATTTCCTACTCCCAGTTAATTAAATCCTGTGTTGCGGGAATTGCGATATTCAGGTACCACTAATATACGTCTCTAATCTAATAATATAGCGTACATGTGTGACTATAGATGGGGTTTGGACTGTTGAATCGGTGTATTGGTTAAGTAATTACAACGCCACTGCTAATCTTCATATTTCACAAATCAACACAGCATCCGCTAAGACATTTATCAGCCTGCTGTCTTCACTAGATGTTTCTTGGCAATGGCTTCTAACAGTGGAGATTTTTTAGCTTTCGCGTTCACGCCATTCCCGGTTGGCCACAGTCTCAAACCTTAACTTAACTACTCAATTAATTGTTGTGCTCATAACATCTAGGCACGGATCACATAGAAAACACCATTCCCGTTTTATCTATTGTTGTGTGCTGCACCATGGGCGCGGACAGCGCAGAAAACACCGCTTTACGGCCGGTCCATTGGCGCGCTGACCGCTGTTTATCAATGGCTCTTGTCACTGTGTTTTGCCGTCGTTACCTAACAGTGGGTCTATACGCCACAATATAATGCAATTTAACAATTATGTTGACGTGCTGCGCTCATAAGCAGATGGTTATAGTATTAAATCCTACTTGAGTCACAGTGTGTGTATTATCTGAAATTGTATATATGTCGGAAGTCGCCAAGTTATGTTGTTTTTGGAAATGTTGGTTTTTGTTGTTGTTGCTATTGTTGTTATTGTGTTCTGTCCATGATAACTTTACGTTATTTTTGCCGGACATAACCTCAAATTTTAGCACAGTTGCCATGTTATATAATTATACATTACAAACAACATTACAAGAAAGACTTTTAGGAAGCTTCGTTTAAAATGTAAAATTCTTATAACCAGTGGCAGAGTACCATATTGGCTGCACTGTAGCATAAAACACTCTTTATCTCATGTTAGAAATCACAGATAAAAAACTTGATACGTGATAACCTTCCAATTACAACAGCTTATAAAGAAGCTCTTGCTTTCTGCTGTCATGTTTAACTGTGCGAACCAATATGAAGCCTCACGAATATCGTAGTGAATTCCATAATTTTATCACGCTAGCCATGATATCAGGAACGTTTTATCCAAATGTAATTTAATCAAAGCATATCAGCTTGAAGAATAATTCCGATTTCAAAATCATGGGAGTCTTATCCTGGCAACGGAAACCTTATCAATCATTGTGTGTTATGGAGCGACCGCCTCTGTTGTCTAGTGGTCAGAGTTCCTAGCCACAGATCCAGAGGTCTCGGGTTCAATTCCCGGCGTTACCAGATTTTCTGAGAAGTAGTGGTTCAGGAACGGGGTCCACTCAGCCTCATGAGGATAATTGATGAGCTACTTGAATGGAAAAGTAGCGGTTCCGGTCTAGAAAACCGAAATTAACAGCCGTGGGAATTAGTTGCAGTGACAGCGTGACACTCTCTAACTTCGCCGACAAGCGGCGGTCGCTCATTCGGTATAGTTCGCTTGCGGACTAAAGCTACGGATTATTTTTGTGTGTTATGAGCGAGAGTGACCAGGAACACGCTAACATTGTCCCTCAAATGTCCTTACCTAGTATAAAATTCTTTATTTAATTATATTAAGATTTACTCAGGAGCCGGGATAGCTCAGCCAGTATAGCGACGGCTAGGGGTTGGATGGTCGGGGTTCGATTTCCGGCAGAGAAAAATATCTTCTATACTGTACAGTGACCATACTGGCTCTGGGGCCATCCAGCTTTCAATCCGTTGCGTACCGGGGTCCCTTCCCCCTGGTTAAAGCGGTAAAGGCTTGAAACTGACTATTCTCCTGCGTCTAGAACCAAGGTTAAGAATGGTGGAGCTGCACCTCCTCTCCCCATACGCCTTCATGGCGTGGTGGTTAGTTAGTTGAGCGCAAGAACAAATTTTTCTTAATTTTACATATTTTTATATATGCTTCTTGTTTACATTTCCTCTTTTCTCATTCATTTATTTTGTGTCTTATATCTTCATCTTTTCTTTCGTCCCTCCTTTTAGCTTCAAGATGAAGCATCAATTTCTTATATATAGTACAAATATATGTATATAATTAAACATATTTTGCTGTCTCGTCACCAGAATTCATGACATAAAGGTAGCTAACAGATTCTTTGAAAATGTGACAGTTCAGATATTTGGGAACGATTGTAACAAATCAAAATTTGATTCAAGGGGTAATTAAGAGGAGATTGAACTAGGTAATTCTTGCTACCGTTCATTCCAGAACATTTGTCTTCTCGTCTGCTGTCCAAAAACAAAAGAATTAGAATATATAAAACTATAATTTTGCCTGCGGTTGTGTATGGGTGTGAAACTTGATCTATAACGTTACGGGAGGAGCATAGACTGGGGGTGTTTGAGAACAGGATGTTGAGGAGAATATTTGGCTCGAAGAGGGATGAAGTGACAGGAGGTTGGAGAAAAATTCATAATGAGGAGCTTCTAACTTGTACTCTTCTCAAAGTATAATTACGTAGAATGATCAAGTCAAAGAGGATGAGATGAACATGGCATGTAACACGAATGGAGAGAAGAGGAATGCAAAAAAAATACTGTTGGGGAAGGCAGAAGAAAAGAGATCACTAAGAATACCAGGACGTAGGTGAATGGATAATATTAAAATGGCTCTGAGAGGGATAGGATGAGATGGTGGGGACTGGATTAATCTGTCTCAGGATAGGGACCAATGGAGAGCTCTTGTGATCACGGTAATGAACTTTCGGGTTTCAAAAAATTTTTGGAAGCTTTTGAGTCGCCGCACAAGTGGTGGCTTTTCGAGAAAGGTTCAGCTCCATGAACTTACTTAGTATATATATATATATGAGTGTGTGTGTGTGTGTTTTGACAGGTTATTTTCGTTTTGAACAAAATGAATTAGCCAAAGTTTCCTAATCTTAAAGTCCTAAAAATTGGTAGCATCTTCCGTCTCATGAATCTATTGTCCTTTACAGCTCAAGAGTTTTTGTGGGTCCCTATGCACTAATATGATTGGAGATAGAAAATTAAAAATTACGCACATAAATTATTCTTCAGTAGCATGAGGTTCGTACCAAGTTTCGTCGGTTCCCTCGAAAATTATTATGCAAGAACACTTATTTGGGATATTAAGGTATTAATATTAATTCAAAATATAACTAGATATATTTGTGAAATACTGCACCCTTCTTGAATACCCTTTTTCCTTTCTGTGCCAACCTGATCTTAAAATAAATGCTTCCTTCGCACATAACCTCATTCGTTTTGTAGCTGAGAGTTTATTCCCCCGGGTATCAGAATTTTTCGATCGATTGGTCAGTGAAGATCGATCTCTCGGAATCTGCTGCTTTACATTACCCAGCTCACTGCACTTGGAAGCCACCACGCCCAATTCCTTCCGCTTGCTGCTGTCGAAGTTTCGGTAGGGGTAATCAAACAGATCTGTGCGCTTCATGCAGCACTGCCAACAGTACTCAGGTTGCTTCATGAGGGAAGAACATCATTGTTGCCAACTTCATACACTTCTCTTTTGTCTCTTTTGTTATGCTGGTATTAATTGTCAGTTTAACACATCAAGGGACCAAGTTTATACATAAAATGTTTAAAAATTATCTTTTTCCTCTAACAAAACACATTACTTTGTTGCCCAAAAAAACATAAAATTGCAATATGCAAAACTACAATTTTTCTTATGGTTCTGTATGGGTACGAAATTTGGTCTCTGACATTAAGGGAGGAACACAGACTAAGGATGTTTGAGAACAGGGCGTTGAGGAGAATATTTGGACCGAAGAGGGATGAAGTGACAGGAGGTTGGAGAAAACTGCATAATGAGGAGCTTCATAACATGTACTCTTCTCCAAGTATAATTAGATTCATCATATCAAGGAGGATAAGATTGGCAGGACACGTAGCAAGCATTGAGGAGAAGCGGACTGCATGTAGAATTTTTGTGGGAAATCCAGAAGCAAAGTGACAACTAGGAAGATCTGGACGTAGGTGGGAATATAAAAGATGGAACTCAGAGAGATAGAATAGGTTGGTATAGACTGGATTTATCTGGTTGAGGATAGGGACCAGTGGAGGACTTTTGTGAATACGGTAGTGAACTTTCGAGTTCCATAAAATGGTGGGAAATTCCTGAGTGGCGAGCGGCTGACGGCTTCTCAAGAAAGGCTCAGCTTCGTGAAGCTAGTAGTTAATGTTTTTTTTTTTTTCGGGAAAGGCTTGCTCTTTATTCGGAGGAACAAACTCACCGTAAGTTGGCGAAGTGCAGAAATATTGAACGCTGAAACAGGTGGTACATATATAATTCCAAATGGCAGGCCTAGTTCTGTTACGTTCCTCTGATATCTATCCTAAATTATTGCCAAAAATCAGTGAATTTGTACTTAAATTATCTATTTGCATGCGTTAATTTCGAAAAGCGAAAAAAATCATCGCCTAGTAGACAGATCGCACCTGTCTCTCTAAACATCTGACTATAAAAAAAACTCGGTGACCTTTAGTCCGCAAGAAAACTATACCGACCGAGCGACCGCCACTTGTCGGCGGAGTTAATGCCAACTTTAGCGGATAGAGAGTGTCGCGTGTTCAGCGCAACGAATCCCCACGGCCGTTAATCTCTGGTTATAGACCGGAGCCGCTCTTTCCTTGAAATAACTCCTCAGTTATCCTCACGAGGCTGAGTGAACCCCATTCCAGACCCACTGCTTCTCGGAAAATCTGATAGCGACGGGAATCGAAACCGGGAACTTTGGATCTGTAGCCTGGAACTCTGACCACTAGACCACAGAGGCGGTACAGTCTCACCCTACTAAGAATAATAATAAAAATAATAGTATTGGGGGGAAAAGTCATATCTCTGGTTTTAAATTTAGTGAGGGTCATGTGAACTTGGTCAATTTACTGACCGTTTTGAATCTACAGTAATTTTTCTCTACCCCTAACCAACCTTATCTTGTAAGAATTCTGACTCTGGATTGTTAGTAAGGGTTGGAAACCCCCCACTGGCCAGACTTCCTCTCCATTTATGTAGAAGTCTCTAAGCTATTACCTTAACGGCTCTGATATTGGTCATTTATTTCACATTCATCCACCTGGAAAATTAATTGCACGTCAATTTGAATCTATCGTCACCTCACTTTTATTTCTGCATCGACCTGGCTCGAGGGGGCTACGCCCTTCCGTGCGAAGATATCTCATTGTATGAAGCACAGCTGAAATGCATCAGAAACGAGCTGTCCCAATTGATCACACGCGAGACCTCACCACTTGCTGTTTAAACTAAGTTATACCATAACTTTGTTTCAGACTCAGCTGATAAACTTTCTTCGTTAAGTTGAGAAGTTATTGGAAAGATCAAGTGTTATTAAGATAATAAAGAAGATATAAGTATGCACAGAAGTACAAGGAAGGTCACGACAAGTTCGTACCATCTCTAGATGTCTCTAACTTATCCCGAATTCAGGCAATAAATGAAAATCAGTATTATCTCACAAAACTTTCGAAACCAATTTATTTATAAGATAACACTGCTTAATTCAGTTCAGCTCATTAACCTCAAAACAAAAAATAAACTCCGCACGCGAACTATACCGACCGAGCTACCGACACTTGTCAGCGAAGTCAGTGCCAACTTTAGCGGATAGATGGTGTCGCATGGTCAGCGTAACGAAATTCCAAGGTCGTTAATCTCGGTTTTCTGGACCGGAGCCGCTATTTCCTTGAAATATCTTCTCAATTATCGTCACGAGGTTGAGTGGACCCCGTTCCAGACCCACTAATTCTCAGAAAATCTTGTAGCGCCGGGAATTATACCCAGTACCTCTGGACCTGTAGCCAGGAACTCTGACAACTAGACCACAGAGGCGGTCACCTATTAGAATAGAAATTGTAAATAATGGTCCATGCTATTATTTGGACGTTTAGTCCAGGGTATAAAGCAGCCGGAGAATGAAGCTGTCTACTCAGATAAGTGAAGCATATTCATAACAGACAGCCCCATCTTCTCGCCAGAGAGGATGTTACATAAGAACTACCGCAAGGGTTCAGTTGAAAGAAATCTGGTCGTGAGTCTCAAGGGGCCTGACGCCAAGACGAACTGATTGACGGTAAACCGCCAGTTGTAAAGTAACCCTGACTCAGACTACACACGCAATCTACTAAAATTAATCTGATTTTAAAGCAGCTTAAGCTATATAAGTAATGTCTTTCTTCCCATAAACCGCGATTGTGTACAAGACGCGGTTGACTGTTGAGTATAAAACTTCGAAAATCCACCCACAGCATTAATTTTTTTCATCCATCTCTAAAACTGTAAAACTCACTGCTAAAGTTTAATGGTAATAGGAAATTTGTCCATGTGCTTAAATAATTAAACACAAATTCTTGACCTCGGCATTATGAGGTGAATGGTCAGTTTCACGCTCCTGCCACTTCACCCCCGGTGAAAGATCCCTCGATACCCATTGGACTGAAGGCTGGTTTACCCCAAGAACCGGTCTGGGCAACGGGGAGAGAAAATTCTTGACCCAACTGGGACATGAACTCCGAACCCTCGGTCGTCTAGCCCGTAGCCAGTCGC
Organism: Cryptotermes secundus; assembly: GCF_002891405.2. NCBI lineage: Eukaryota > Metazoa > Arthropoda > Insecta > Blattodea > Kalotermitidae > Cryptotermes > Cryptotermes secundus. Next base: position 327,145 of record NW_019719361.1, on the reverse strand, counting down.
TATACCGACTGAGCTATTCCGGCTGTGCACTGCGAAAGTGTATTGACAAGAAATGGGCGTTTAGTTTTTCTCTGCAGTTTCGTTCAAAGAATATTTTCTCCTGCAAATTTTTAAAGATATGCTCAGAAATGAAATTAGGTCTTCATGTAAAGTCTTCGTTAAAAATGTCAGATTGAAATAAAAATTGAAGTAGCCCAAAAATTTTACGTAAAGTCCACGAATATCAAATTTGGCCAAATCTGTCCAGTCTTTCCCGAGTTGTTACAGGCTTACATGCGAATAGACGTACCGAAGAAGATTGGAACTTAATAGGTGCTTCGCAAGGTTACGAAAGAGCCTAATGAAGATTGAATATGTTAATTAGATTAATTATATATATTACATATCACAGTTTGCTGGATTGTCGTAAATTCAAAAGCCATTACGTTCCAGTTGAGCTTCATGTGATATAGAAACATGACACTTAAGGTAGAAAAGGTAAAGCTATCCCTGTAACAGGCCGTGGAGGCCCATAGGGTTGTGAGACGTCGAGGCTTCCACATTTTCTAGACAATTGGCTCACAGATGGCGGTGGTATTAAGTCAAGCTATCCCTGTATCCCTATGGAGGCCCATAGGGCTGTGAGACGTCAAGGCTTCCACAATTAGACAATCGGTTCACAGATGGCGGTGAGGTTGTCAGCCTTACGCCCCGGCCGCACTTTACCCCCAGAAAGATTCCTGGTACTCATTTCTGTTAGAGGCTGAGTTGACCCCAGGGCCATAGTGCGGCTGGAAGGATTAGATAAATTGAAAATATCAACCTCATCGGGACTCGAACCCGCGCCTTTCCAGTTTGTAGCATAGTAGCTCAACCAACTACGCTGCCGCGTGCCCCGAAACATGATCCTTATGAGGGGATAAAGTAATTTCACCCACCAGCTCTTGACACTGAGGCACACGGTATCGTAGTTGGCTGAGGCACTATGCTACAAGCCGGAAGGTCGCTGGTTCGAGTCCCAATGAGATCATTACATTCTTCAATTGACCTAATCCTTTCAGCCGGACTATGGTTCAGAGGTCGACTCAGCCTCTAACAGAAATGAGTACCGGGAATATTCTTGGAGCTAATGGGTGGCCTGCGCGTAAGGCTGAAAACCTTACCGTATTCTCTAAGCAGATTTTCTAGGAAATGTGGGAGCCTTGACGTCTCACAAACATATGGGCCTCCACGGTCTGTTACCGTGTTACAGAAAGGTAAATCTAACACGATTTACCTTTCTGTTGATATAGTCTAACAATACCGAATTTCATATAAATCCTTTGTGAATTTTCGTAGGCGTGTAAACAATACTTTCTTTTTATTCAACCATTTCGTCTTGCGTTTTGTTGCAAGAACATACACAACGTAGAAAGCATGGACTTTCGTGTATTTATTTAGTCTTTCTCAGCTAAACTTCTGCAAGCGACTGTCACCATTTCTCCAGACAAATTATACCTGTATTTGTAAGAGGGAGAATTCGAATTATTGTGAAAGTCTTTGTGTTTTGGCGTGCCTTCGAGCTCATCACAAGCCGTAAACTCTGTAAAGATCTTCTTGGCTAGTTTACGGTTTATGACTCGTCCAAATTTGCAGTACAAACTCGCTTGCCCCCGGGCATGCCTGGTATTTACAAGAAGAAGAGGAATTCGTTTAAATTTCATTAACCATGAAGTAGGTTGAGGCTCTTTTAACTTTCCAGTTCTAAATAGGAAGTTTGTGCCGTAGTTACAAGAGAATTGAATGTATAATTGTAATAATTGTTTCATCAAAGAAAACAGTACCTTCATGCCCTCCAAACAAAGTTGTTGTAATCGATAACATGTCACTTTACGTCTCTCTTAAGATTTATCTATATAAAGGAATTTTATATTTTAATTACAAGAACAATGTAAATATATAGGATTTGAGGTTGTGACAGCGGTGGTCATGAAGAATGCTGTCTTCTGGGATATAATATCATGTCGTGTGTTGAAAGTTAACCGACGTTTCGGAGGAACATATCCACATTCAGGATCGAATAAGGTCAGATAGATACCAGCGTGTCTGGTATTTTATTTCGTTTATTCGACTCTGAAGATGGAGGCGATATCTTCCTCTGAAACATAGGTTGACTTTCAACGAACTACACGGTGTTATATCCCAGAATATAGTACTTTTCAAAATATTTGTGATTTTAAATAATCTTTACGAAATTGCAGACAGCCTCTGTGGTCTAGCGGTCAGAGTTCTTGGCTATAGATTCAGAGGTATGGAGTTCGATTCTTGGCGCTATCAGATTTTCTGAGAAGTAGTGGGTCTGAACGGGGTCCTTTCAGCCTCATGAGGATAATTGAGGAGCCATTTGAATGGAAAAGTAGCGGCTCCGATCTAGAAAACCGAGATTAACGGCCGTGGGGATTCGTTGCGCTGACCACGCGACACCCTCTATCCTCTAACGTTGATACTAAATTCGCCGAGAAGCGACGGTCGCTCGGTCGGTATCTTTTGCTTGCGGACTAAAGCCACGGAGTTTGTATCCATGGAGCTCTCCTGCTTCCTGTTCCTGGGTACAACCCCTTGTATTTGGACTGTCCGTCGGCTGACTGCAACAGGCGCACAAGCACACCAGCACACCGTCCCTCATCCCCACACAATTTTACCGAGTCCTGTAAGTCTTGTAGGCAGGACAACAATATCCTTCCACTCCGGCCGATTTTCATCCTCCACTTTCCATAAAATCGACCTCACTTCACCGTTTTGAAGGCAATGAGATTTCAGTCATCCGCAGAGTTTCCAGCAACAGCCCTAACCGTTGGAATCCCCGACTGTTTGTTCGATATTCTAGCAGTGAGCGCAAATCCTCTTTCAGGATCTTGTGCGTCGGTGTATTTCGGCCATGAAGATGTTCAAACTGTAGTCTTCAGAAGCTTTCAGGTTCATTAAATTAAGGGGCCACGTCAGGGTGGAGTGGTAGGTACGCAGATTGAATTCTTGACCCTAGAGTTATTTCTGGAAGTGTTCCAACATCTTCATTAAGGCCAGCAACTCCTATCGGTTCACGCTGTTATTTCTCTCGGCCTTCTACAGGGTCCTGTTATTGTAAGCTGCGAGGGAGAGTCAGCAAATTAATCACAAATGGATTTAAAACAGCTGTGATAGACGTAATATATTTCCTACGTGTATCAGTAGGTAGCAGCACAGTCCAGCTTCGTGACGGTCTAGGTAGCAGATGCGCATGCGCATTTCAGTAGTCAAAATGGCGACCCTCTTTGAGGATTGTTACATGTTACAATGCCAAAAGAACCTATGAAAATAAATTGCTCTTGATAATAATTGAAATTCAGAAGACTGAATTGAGCGGGAATTTTATGACACAGTTATTTCACGGTTTATACTGTAACCTAGAATTGTATGTGGAGTTAATGAAATATGCTGAGATGGGCTGCGCATGTATTTCGAATGGGGATAGAAGATTCGTATATTTTATGTGTGTGTAGAATCGGGTTTGAAATCGCCCAGCTGGAAAAGCAGAGAAAATAATATTAAGACAAGTCATTACACTTTGAAGACTAAACTTCTGCCAAAAAAAATATACAAAAATTAAGCTCGTACCTCACAGGAAACACATATCTCAGGTACAAAGACCAAACTGTTAATGTCGTTTAAGGAAAAAAAAATCTGTTCATCCTGAGAACCATATGAAAAATATAAATGTACCCTCTGTGGGCAGAATGCAGGGTTTTAGTGTGTTAAAGCAGGTGGTACATATAGTGACCACTGAGCTTTAAAGGGTTAAGAAACTAGCTAGTGAGAATGTAAGATGGATGGATATGTATAATGCCCATCTTCAGTGATGGGATTTACTCTTGGCTGATCTGCAGTTACCAGTTGCATCTGAGTTGATTACTTAAGGGGCCACTGAACTGTAAATTTTCTGTAAACTACAAAACAGAAGTTGGTTTATTCTCTGTTGTTCTTAAAAGGAATTCAAATGGAACAACATGGCAGTATTTTTTGGCACCAATTGACGTCATTAGTCTGTTATATATTACATGTTCTCTTGATGCGTTACATCTGTTTAAAAATATAGTTCTAACGTAGTGTGTTTTCAGATTATCGTAATGTTATCAGACTATGATACTGTGAATCCGTTATATACAATTCCTATTTTATTTTCTATCCATTTCCTCTTTTCGATTTCCGTCCTCCATCAAAATAAAAGGTGGACCTAACCTCAGAAAGCTGTACCCTATATTAATTTTCTTATCTAACTTCCTGTTCTCTATGTAATGATACATTTATCTTAGTCTATCGATTGCTATGGAAATAAATCTCAATTTTGTAACCCTGCAGGTGGTGGGTTTTGGGAGAATCCCGTACATCTCCTAACCTAACCGCTGGGGGGGAGGGGGGTGTATTTTATTACTTATAGATTCTGAAGCCGTGCAACTCCGCAGCATGGCGAGCCAGTACTCTGCAGAAACTACTTTGCTGTAGTGTTACTTAATCACCGACACAATTTCCATTAAGATAATACACATATGCTAGCAGAGCCATCTGGTGGCGGCGCCTCGACCCACATACCTCTTATCTCAATTGATCTAAATCATTTAGAGTGGCTGTTCCCCTAGTTTCGATACATGAGAAATATATTTATGTAATATCTTTTACTGGTTCTTCTGATATTAGGACCCGAAATTTCGACACAGATGGGAAAACAATCTTTGTATCCGATGTTGACTTAGTGGAGTCCAATTACAATTTCAAAATCCAAGTGTTTTCCCTCCAAATGAGGTTTAGCAACCAGCTTTTTTTCTTTTCTTTTCTTTCTTCATCTCATATTCATGCTTTATGTCCCACCCACCTTTTATGATCTCAATAATAATAATAATAAGAATAACTGAGGAACAGAAATTATAATATACAAAAACAAACTCCGTGGCCTGTAGTCCGCAAGCGAACTATGCCGACCGAGCGACCGCTGCTTGTCGGCGAAGTTAGTGACAAATTTAGCCGGTAGAAGGTGTCGCGTGGTCAGTGCAACGAATCCTCACGGCTGTTAATCTCGGTTTTCCTAGACCGGAGCCGCTATTTTCTTGAAATAGCTCCTCAGTTATCCTCACAAGGCTGAGTGGACCTCGTTCCACACCCACTACTTCTAAAAAAATCTAGTAGCGCCGGGAATCGAACCGGGCCCTCTGGATCTGTAGCCAGGAACTCTGACCACTAGACCACAGAGGCAGGCCTCTACAAGAGATATTAACAAGCATGTGGCACTTCCTTATGTGAGGCTTCTGATCCACTCCTCCCTGCAAGGTGATCATTAATCACGACACAGCTTTCATTAAATCGCGTCTACTGCTGCAGTCCACACACTCAAGCAAGTGTGGGAAGCTTATAATTAGTTTAATAATCGCGAAGCGGCGGTGGCCACACATCTCTGGTCAGACCACACGATCGAGCCAGCGAAACTCCTCCCCATAACGTATGAACGCCGGTTATTTAATTAATAACTTTAAAATTAGAATTGCCCTACACGCTGCAACAGCGACATTTCGGTTTTTATGCACAGTCACTAGTGGTAACAGAATTCTTCCTTTACTGAAGTAAAGGTAAAAAAAAAAAGATAACGGTAAAGCTATCCCTGTAACAGGCCGTGGAGGTCCATGGGATTGTGAGACGTCGATGCTCCCACATTTTGTAACCAATCGGTTCACAGATGGCGGTGAATTTGTCAGCCTTACACGCCGGCCGCCCTTTACCCCAGAAACCCAGAGCTATAGTGCGGCTCGAAGTATTAGGTCAATTTAAAAATTTAATTACCTCATCGGAAATCGAACCCTCGGCCTTCCGGCTTACATCATAGTGCCTGAACCAAATACGTTACGGAGTGCACTACTACTACTACTACTACTACTACTACTACTACTACTACTACTACTACTACTACTACTACTACTACTTATGGAGCTGATCCCTTCTGGAGGAGCCGCCAATTCTGCAGCTACTCAATTTCCCAGCATTTTATGGAACCCGAAGGTTAATTGCCGTGTTCACAAGAGCCCTACACTGGACCCTATCCTGTGCCAGATCAATCGAACCCATGCCATCCCATCCCAACCTATCTCTCTACTACTACTTATACTACTACTACTACTACTACTAATAATAATAATAATAATAACGCCTAGACACACAAAACAAACTTATAATTAATACTATTCTGTAAATAAATTATGTTAATGTGAAGGTTGTAAATACAGTAATTTTGTATAACTCATGTTCTCATAACCTGTGAAGCACAAGATATGTTCATGAAATACTGTATACTCGTAAGGTCCACCACACGAAAAATTCCAACATATTCTTAACACTGAGATCACTGTAGATTATGTAGGCGATAATAATGATGATTTGGTCATAAAAGAAACTTGGATGAGAATAAATTACTATAGCATTTTTATGAATCATATATTGCTCGAGGAAAAAATATCACTGCAGTAAAACCCAAATAATCTCTGTTCTGATTCATGCAGAAAGTTATGCAGTGCAGGAAAAGTAATTGTCACTCAGACACACACAAATCTCGTGACGCATACTGAAACGTATTTTCAGCAGAGGCTGTTTCTCCCATCCCTTGATACGTAGACACTAGCCAATTGTCAAATGACAAAATAAATAAATATTGTGTAACAGAAAGAACCTCCGTGATTTTAGTCCGCAAGGGAACAATACCGACCGAGCGACCGCCGCTTGTCGGCGAAGTTAGTGACAACTTTAGCGGATAGAGGATGTCGCGTGGTCAGAGCAACGGATCCCCAAGGCTGTTAATCTCGGTTTTCTAGACCGGAGCCGCTATTTCCTTGAAATAGCTCCTCAATTATCCTCACGAGGCTGAGTGGACCCCGCTCCAGACCCACTACTTCTCAGAAAATCTGGTAACGCCGGGAATCGAACCCGGACCTCTGGATCTGTAGCCAGGAACGCTGACCACTACACCACAGAGGCGGTCATTATGTAACAATAATAATAATAATGGATTGAATTTGAATATAAAACGTTCCCTATACGTCTAGCGAGACTAAATTGCGTAAGCTACGATTTCACGCAACTGTCCCAAACTGTCACAGAGTTTGTCTTCATGTTACGGAGCATTTTCTAGCACGCGAATGTTGGAAATCGAGCCCTTACACAAGCCATGTGCCCCCAAGCCATTCGTCCGTCTGTACCGAGCACTGTTGCTCCCTGTAGTGACGATGTGGGGCATTGGAGAGATCAAAGTGACCTGCTGTAACACAATTCATGCCCTAAAACCAGTGCCAAATTGTAACTGACTTTAGGTAAGTTTATATAGAATTTTCCCATCGTTAGCAAAGAAAAACATGTGGAACTATACTCAGTTCACAATGTCTGTGGAGTGGATGTGAACACGAACAGACCATCGGCTGCGACAAGCGGGAAACTTAATTCACGTTGGGAAGAAAATTCTATCGGATGAGTTGTGAAATTATGAAAGTCACTTATTAAAACTAACAACTAATCAATGTCTTAAAGAGACTAAAACGTTTAAACTGCTTCACTATACTCGTTTTGTGTTGTTTTACTGATTTCCTGACAGTGGGACATTGTGCTTTCAGAACCTCAGACATTTCGAGAGCTTTTGTGGTTGGTGACCAATAAGAGGCCAGTATTTCTAGCTATTTGCTTGGCAGGCGTTAGGTTCACTCCATATGCCTCATTTAATTCTTATGCTCATATCTTATCTCCTTTAATATTAATACGGGCCTAATATTAACTCTCTATTCATGTCCGAGTAACGGTTAGTCGCTGGCTTCCCACCGCGGCGGCCCGGTTTCGATCCCGGTTCTAGTCAATTGGGATTTGTGGTAGACAAAGTGGCTCTGGGGCGGGTTTTCTCCGAGTACTTCGGTTTCCCCCGCCAATCTTCATTCCACCAAATTCTCCATTATCATAATCATCTGGAGCAGGTACAACAGGCCAATCAGTGGCCACCATGCCGAGTGGACCCAGTTGGATTCAAACCCCCCCCCCACTAAGCGAAACACTAGATGGCCTTTAAAACTTTAGTCGGAATATCCCAGAGAAATATATAATGCTGGAAACCCACTCATATATTTTGAGACTAATAATGTTTTTTTAATATATATTGTGGAGTGTATATAAAAACACTGATATTGTATTTATAAAAGTATTATAGAGACATGTTTAATAAAGGGAAATTCGTACAAGAAATGATAAGACATTTTACTGTGGAGAATAAAGAACACAAATTTGTTCGGAGGATCCCAGGCTTCGTTCATCATGAAATCCTGACTTAAGTTTTGAAATCAGCCCACTTATACGTCAACAAACATCTTCATTATTTCCAAAAACAGTGCGAGTGTTGCCTTCTTATTGTCCAATCCAAGAGCGACACGTTCTGTGAGTCACAAGAAATGAATGAGTTATAAGATGACCTATATTGACACTGCACTGGTCTTATCTGATTACGTTTAATTCCATTAAATTACAGTTAGATCTTCTGGGTTACATATTTTTCAAAGAGCTTTGCTACAAAAATATATTGTTCTGTATTTAAGTAGGGAAGAGTGATCCTTGTTTGATTTCTGCAACAAAATAATTTTTAAAAAAATCCAGTGTGTCCAGAAGTTGTGTTATTCCTCACAGATTGCTGCAAGGAACTGAAGGGCGACAGAGGAAGTTCTTCAAGAAGATATTTCTTGTATACCATCACATTCACCAGCTTACGGAATTCAACATGTCGGATTTCGTGGTGATTTATTTCTTTTACCGACAGTACAGAAGATGTACTTATGTAATTACGAGCGGTATCATCGGTAATTTTAGATAAATTGAAGTTTCGATCCGAGTTTGCCGTAACAATTCCTGCAAGGTGTCCGTGAGTAAATTGTTCTTCATCTTTTCTTCTTCAGAAACTGCGGATTTCTTGCTCAGTTGGAAAGGAAGATTATTTCTAATGTCATATGGTAAAATTTTTGTGTGCCTCGCATATTACCTGTGCCTTGACCATGTGGTATCTGATGCCACTTGTTGCGGAATTGATTTCTGTTGGCCGTATATATTTGTAACTTCAGGGCGTCTATACAGAGCGTTTGGCTGTATGTCCTCTCCCAAAATGTCAGTATTTCATTTCTTTCTTGAATTAACAGGCGTGCGGAGGGATATGTCACAACAAATTGAGGTGAACAAAGAAAAATTGGAGCTTTGTAATGGTTTGTCTGCCTACGAGTCTGGGAAGTGTTTTGCAGTGACAGTCTTGCCATCTGTCGACAAATATGTAGATACTGGTCACTCCACGCACGCACTGAAAGCACAATTGCGTGCTGGCCTTCCATCTTTCAATGGAATGTGGAATTAAAGAGTATTTGATCCCGCCACACGGGTTGCAAAAGCATACTGATCTGCCATCTATGAGGAAAGTATGGAATTTATTTGGATTGAAGTTTCCTAACAAGTTAGAATCCATTAACAAATGAAATCAACTTGGTTTAATTAATCCAGATCCGTTTTATGCATCTATATGCATGATTGTACGGAATATTTATGGTTTCGGCAGAATTGGTATATTATCTTCTCGGGTGTTATGCCGTGTAGTTTGCGTGAAATGAACCAGCGTTTCGCAGGAACATGCTAGCCATCTTTTGCGTCGAGAATTATGACAAGAAACCACATAAACTACGGCTTTGCCTCCCACCTGATTTTTGCGTGGCTTATTCAATCTTGACCATCTGACGATCGTACCAACATATTCCCTCAGTGACATACTAATCTATACAGCGTTACAACCTACAACATCCCACACTTAACGGCTAATTTAATTCCTTGATGCACAAACTATACTAAAGATTGCATATCCAACTGGTTGCTGCTGTATGAAATGTAGTAAAATGTGGTCGTTTAAATTAAATTATTGGACATTGCCATACAAGTTCCATAATCACACCACCATTTTCAAATCATCATCGTGCGACAGTATTACCAATCTTTTGTAGAACCAGAAATTCCAAGGTACGATAAACGAGAATCGCTGAACTTACGTTCGACTGGTTGCGTGAAGACCTAAACAAGACCACCCACTTTTTAGAACACTTCACAGGTCCGTAGTGACGTAAAATCATCCGATATGAGACTTGCGTTTCATTGGTTGCTTCTGTGTATGGTGATCAGTTATGAATTATCATGGCGAATTCAGGAGTTTGGTCGAACTCCCAGCAGCAAGAAATGTCGGAGTTTGACAATGGAGATACTTTTCCTACGGGAGATGGATTTAATCTTGCTGAACTAAGTGGTTTGGACGGTACGTATGACAACGTTAGTGTGCATTTACTCTAATGAAAGAAGACATTTTTCAAATGTACGCCCACGTTTGCTGTTCGTCTGCTAGGAATGTGTAACAATTTTATACGTATATGCGATATTTAAAGCCTACTAATGCAAATTTCCCTAGAGGATCATCGAATCTAGTTTTTACGTGTCGTCGAAAGATAGTGATTCCATTATAGTAATAGTATTCGTGTTTTTTGTTTGGATTTTATCATGCGTGCCATAACCTTTCAGCCCCAGTATATATCAGTGTCAGATGGTTTGTGTTGTTGTATCTTAATTTATGCTGTTGTTATATATTACGAAGGTATTGCTGTATAAACTGTGAGAAGCTGTTAATAAATATTTGCTTGTTATATTATTATTGTTGTTATGTGCAATTGAAGTGATTGTGGAATCGTGCTGTTGCGAGAAAAATTCTCCATTAAACAATGAATGAATGTATAAGGGTTGGGCCTTCTTGGCCCCAATAAACAAACTACACGTGCAGTGTACCCGAAACATAGTTGAGAGTGTCATCATCAGATTGTAACATAACAATAGAAAAGTTAATAGGTTTGATTTTCAACTTACATTGGGAACCAAAATTGCGAAATTGGAGGTCTTATTAAACACAGTGGTTGCCTGTGCATGGCGTGACATCTCCTCAAAGAGGTTTTAGGCTGAGTGTATGCTGAGGCAATACAGAAATGAAATAAAGACATTCGGTCTTAAATCATAAAGGATGTGTTTGGAAATAGTGACATAAATGAAACACCCAAGAAGCCTGAAAAGTAATAAGCAAGTGATATGTAAGGAAAGTTTTATTATTTATTAACATAACATAATTAACAAATTATGTATATTGGTAATGTTCAGACTAACTACATGGAACTGAGTACTTGAGAAGCCACCAGTTGTGCAGCTACTCAAGAACTTCCCAGCATTTTGTGGAATCCGAAGGTTCATTACTGTATTCACTCCCACCACTGGTCCTTATTCAGAGCCAGATCAATCCAGTCCACACCACCCAATCCTGTCCCTGTAAGATCCATTTTAATATCATCAACCCACCGACATATTGGTCTTCCTTGTGGTCTCTTTTCTTCTGGCTCTCCCACCCATAGCATGTGTGTTCATCTTCTCCCAATTCTTGCTACATTCCCTGCCCATGTCATCTTCCCTGACTTGATCATTGTGATTATACTTGGCATACTCATTATGCAGTTTTGTAAGGGGATGACAATTGCTGGCCCAGTGAATGTTCTAGTTTAAAGAGATATTGTTGATAAATCACAGCAATTATATCCAGACTGGTGATTTATGTGTGCAGAAAAATCAGTGTATTACTACGTTGGTATTGTGGTCACAGTGTTTGCTTGTAAATTAAAAGGTGGCTTCATTGGTGCCTCCCTATTTTGTGATACTCCACATTTTCATAAACACAATGACATATTTAGGTCTGTCATGGATCATGACCAATATCCATGAACTTTCTATATGTAACAATATAAAAGTGGAGTCTCTAAAGAGTGTTATATAAATGTAGCTTAATTATCTATGTGAAATGGAGTTTCAGAGAGGTTGATAATCAACTCTCCTAGTCAGACATCCCACTTTTCATGGAAACTTATGGTTCATTACCAATTCCACATGCAACCCCCACCACAGGACTCTTTTAGTTTGCAGTTGTACTTTGAAGGTAAAGAAAAGCTCAGGTATTCAGGTGTTTACCAGTCAATAAATTAATTAGCAATTAGAGCATTGTTTTTGGTCATGTGTCACAATTAAGCTGCTGTTACAAAGTCGCTGCTTGTTGGTGAAGTTTAGTGTCAACTTTTGTGGATAGAGGGGATCGTATGGTCAGCGTAACGAATCCCCACGGTTGTTAATTTCGGTTTTCTAGACCAGAGCTACTATTTCCTTGAAATAGCTCCTCAATTAGCATCACGAGGCTGAGTGGATCCCGTTCCAGACCCATACTTCTCAGAAAATCTGTTAGCGGCGGGAATCGAACAACCCAGACCTCTGGATCTGTAGCCAGGAATGCTGACCACTAGACCACCCAAACCTTAACACTGATTTTTTTTCCTGAGTAATTTTTATATCATTGTCCCATATGGAATTGCTTATTGCAACTGATACTGAAAGTAGGTTTTCTTTTTCTTACAGATTTGATAACGAACTGCGAGAATGAGTTATTCTCCAAAAGCAGCAACTTCTTTACTGATGAAACTCTCCTCTCTCAGCTTGCAGAAGAACCTTTGGAAATGGATGATGATGTTTCATTTGATTTCCTTAATTTGCCCAACACACTTGAGTGTATCATGCAGCCACATCCACCACAACCTCAACCACAGCCACCAGTACCTCCACCACCATCTCAGCCACCACTACAACAGCACCAAAAGCTCCAACAAAACCTTCAGCATCACTTATCAAACATGTTCTGTACAACCTCAACCACACTTCCGCAAGTCAAGCAGAAATCTAATGTCCTCATACCTTCACAAGAACTTATATCTTCAGTACCATCCCATATTGTATCATCATCATCACTTACATCTCTAACTTCCCCCCAGAATACTCAAGAAAGTAATGTTATACCTTCCTCAATGCAACATAGGGTTGCAGCACCTGTATGTACTGTTACACAGAGTCCAACAGCCATTTTGCTTCATTCAACTGGAGTAACACAGTCAGCACAGCAGCAAAATCAAAATCCTTCTCTTACGCTTGGAAGCCTTCAGACATCGATACCAGGTCAGCAGCAGATAAACCTCCAGCCTGCTCCTGCTGCAACAGCATTGCAGAATTCACACATCCAATTACAGCTGCAAGCTTTGAAACACAGGCAGCAAAGTATCAAACATTCATCTGCCCAGAATCAACTGTTGACATTACAGAGGATGAGGCAGCTGCCGGCAGATAATATGCAACAGGTTGGTACACCAGTCTCTGTGGTCACCTTATGAGGAACTCTCTCAGCCCTTGATAGTTCAACAGCAGGCATCAGAAAGGTTGATCACCGTGACATATGACATGACTCTTCTGCCCTCACAAATACCATTTTTTTTTTTAATTTTTATTCAAAAATATCCATTGCTACCCTGTCAGATTTTACCTGGAAATGGCAATGACAGATGACACAAGGTTCACAAAATATCAAGACAATATTAGGAGGTGTTCGTTTTTCAATTCAGAACTATTGCCTCGTATGAAGAAATAATTATTTTTCATTTTGTTGCATAGGGTTTAGAAATACTTTATTAAAACTTACATATAAGTAAACTGTATCTGTTACAAGTACTGTGTTTTTGGACATTATCCATCATCCTGTCTATTTTATAAAAAACCGTCCTGTTTATTTTTCAAAATAATGTTTCGGAGACTGGATTCTGTCTCTGTCCTCTACTCAGTTGGGTCCAATAGATAGAGCTAGTCCCTATCTCTTGACACCTACGCCAGTTTAAAAAATGGGTACGTAAATCAAACACGACAGAAACCATCTGTGAGAGGTAAGAAAATATTCAGTTATTGAAACTCCACACATACAGGGCCTTGCACCAGAGAAGTATCTCGAATGAAATCATTGCCAGAGAGAGACAGTACTTCCTATGGTACCAACACAAGGAAAATAAATATTTTCCACTCTTTTTTTTTTTTTTAAGAAAATAGGAAGATGGATAATGTCCAAAAACATAAGAAACATTGTGTTTTGAAAAATAAACATGACAGTTTTTTAGAAAATAGACAGGATGATGGATAATGTCCAAAAACATAATACTTGTAGCAATGTACCATCGTCACAAACTTTTACGCCTGTTACTTCATAAGTAAGCAATTTATACTACATCCGGTCGTCTTACCGCCCTTTTCTCCACCTCCTACCGTCTACTTCTTCTTGCTCACACGCTGGGTCGCCTCTAGTAGGTTCTTTTTTCTTGTTGCTAAATATCTCAGGGTTATTTTAAAAGGAGGGGGTTTTGTTGTTTTGGTAGAGCTGAGTACCTCTTATCTCAGAGCCTTGAACGGGCCACAACTCAGAAAGGAATAAATTAACACCACAAATCACAAGCACATCTCAAGTTTGGACGAATTATATTGAACACTTGTTTAATCACTTTTGATACAGTTTCAATGTCAGTAACCTTTATGTCTAACTGCTTTGGAGCCAGATGTATAACTTTTTGCGGTTGATTCTAACGACTCCAGTTTCCGAATTTACATCTGTTTCTATCACCTCCCGGTTTCCGAATTTACGTCTGTTTCTCACGAGTCCCCCTTTCCGACTGTACGTCTGATTCCTTCTACTCCCGTTTGCAGAATTTACGTCTATTTCTCACGACCCCTGGTTTCAGAATTTACATCTGTTTCTATCACCTCCCGTTTGCAGACTTTACGTCTGATTCCTTCTACTCCCGTTTGCAGAATGATGCTAAGACATGACGCTTCCTCAAACCTTCAATTCCTGCTTTCACCAGCGTCACTGCTCTGTCACACCCTTAAATTTTAGTGATTGGCTAATTTTGAAAAATAGGAGTATCTTAATTAGATATTCCTCCACTCCGCTTAAAGCTTACAAGCGTTTAAGGATTTTTGACTCCAACGTATTTCTGTTAGAAAGTGACAAATGCTTACGCGTCGCTTGGGCCCTAAAAACTTCACTCTTTTTAAGTTATGGCATGCACAAACTGCCAAGTATAGAATTTACAAAAGATTTCTTTACCCTATTCTTTAACGCAGCTTTCCACTAATAAACCTTTGAAGGGTGTCTTCCTGTCTCTTGTTGTAAGCTTGAGAAATCGCTTTCTCTTACATACAAGAATTGACCATGTTTCACTACCCTTGTTCACTGCATTTCATTTTGAACAATTAAGCTTCCAAATTAATAAAGTTGATTACATAAAAAAAATTGCGTAGCAATGGAACGGTTACAGTCGCATTTCACAGCAGGCAGAAGCGCTAGTCATCTAATGGATAACGTGCCAGTAGAATAAATAACGGAGGCTGCAGTGGATTTCCCATGTTGCATGGGGGGGGGGAAGAAATATGAAACGCGTTAAATATTATGGTGAAGAACTCACTCAGAAATAAATTGTTTGGAAAACTGAAGAAGAAATGACACTGTTGTGTAATGTTTGATGATTTGATTTTGAACTATCAGGATTGTATCCAGTAGCATGTTTTGGTGTTGGTAATAGTTACCAGGGAATTAATTATTCCATTTTTTTAGTGTTTAACTTTGTAACAGTGAGATTCTGTCACGCACTTGAGGAATGATAGTTTTGTAATAGTGGTTTTCTTTGGCTGAAATTTTATGTTTGTGCCAGGTTTTAGTACAGGCTCAGCTGCTTAAGTCAGAGCCACAGCTGAGTCCTGCTGCTGTCATATATACGACAGCTCCAGTGACGAGTGTCACAGTGACACCTAGTGGCAATGCAACGCCTGCACCAGCTTCCATTCACACCCTTGTTAACACTGCGCATGGTGCAATTCTGGCTACTGGTGAGTCCAGGCAAGGAAGTAAAGTCCATTGGAGTTTCTTAAGATTTTTTGTCATTTATTGATCAGTCCGTAAAGCTGTAAACCCATTATATTATTCAATTACTTTCTTTTAAGGTTAGAATGATACGGAAGAGTTGAAAGGTGAAGTTGTCCCTATACTTAACTAATTAAGGACTACACCATGAAGGCGTATAAGGGAGTGGATGTATAGATCCACAGTTTCTTGACCTTGGCACTAGTTGGAGGTGAGTGGCCAGCTTCACGCCCCAGCCACTTTACCCTCGGGGAAAGAACCCCTGGTACCCATTAGATAAGATGCTGTGTAGGCCCCAGAGCTGGTCTGGACGACGTGGAGAAGAGAAAATTCTTCCCCCTACTGAGACTCGAACTCTGACCCCTTGATCGTCCAGCCCATAGCCAGCCACTATACCGACTACACTATCTCAGCTCCAACTTATACATGTATATAAGTAAAAAGTAAAGTTGTCCCTGTGCTTAACTAATTAAGGACTACGCCATGAAGGCGTATGGGTGAGCGGATGTATAGATCCACAATTTCTTGACCTTGGCATTAGCTGGAGGTGAGTGGTCAGCTTCATGCCCAGCCACTTTACCCCCAGGGAAAGAACCCCTGGTACCCATTGGATAGGAGGCTGGGTGGACCCCATATCCAGTCTAGACGACATGGAGAAGAGAAAATTCTTGACCCTACTAGGACTCCAACTCCGACCCCTCGGTTGTCCAACCCTTAGCCAGTTGCTATATGGACTGTGTTCATAATGCTATCAATATTTATTGTGTGTACTCCTTTTTTCTTTAATAGAAATTTGAAAGAGTTTCATTTGGACATAATGTAAGGTAGGAGATATAGTTGACTGTACATTCATCTGTAATCTGTCAAGAGACAGGTCCACAGTCTCTTCCAAAACAGTTCCTCCACATGACGCGATCTAGAGCTTTCTCCTTCAAATGAAAATATCCTCTTCTGTCCCCAAGGTCATCCAGCATCTTCTTATGTCTTCTTCCTCGTATTCTGGTCACTTTTATCCGCCCCTCTATCTTTCCTTCAATAACTTCTTTTAGAAGGCCGTTACCGCGTAAGATATGACCAATCCAATTAGCCTTCCATATTCTTATTTCGTGTAGGATATTCCTCTTCTCACTGACTCTAAATAACACTTCTTCATTTCTCACATAATTGGCCCAACTGATCTAGTTAGATCAACACTTCCCCACCAGTGCTAGATTTTGTTTATATCCCTCAGTATTGGAGATGAAACACACAGACTGAGAGAGGTATGTGACTTCAGCATTACGCACTCATTTTATGTGATTCATGAAGAGTACGTAACAGTGGCCATGATGAAATTAGGGTTCTGAAGAATTAAACATAATGGGTTTATTTGAGATTTGAGTTTCTCATGCCAGTCATTATGTGGGGTTTTAACTGTGTGTAGTTCAGTATAGAGGTAGGTACCAGGAAGATGGAGGCGGTATGTTCTTTGAATATTATTGTGTATGTACAAACTACACAATATCACATCCCAGGAGACAATTATCACTGTGACATGTTTAATATACAGATTTGTTTATCTTTATTTAAGTCTGGAACATGTCGAATGAGATATAACCTTGAAGAGTTCTGTCTTCTGGGATATAACACTATGTAGTCCATTAAAAGTTGATCATCTTTCAGAGGAACATCTTGTCTCCATCTTCAGGGTCGAAGAATACGCCAAGTAAGAAACTAGTATGAATGCAGGCGACAAGCACAGCCTGCGTGAAATTCCTACCGTATGTCACTTTGTTTGATTTCAGGATTTTCATTTTTTCTATAGGTCCTCACCACCTCTGTGGTCTAGTGGTCAGAGTTCCTGGTTACAGATCCACAGGTCTGGGTTCGATTCCTGGCACTACTAGAATTTCTGAGAAGTAGTGGGTCTGGAATGGGGTCCACTCAGCTTCGTGGGGATATTTGAGGGGCTATTTCTAGGAAATAGCTGCTCTGGTCTAGAAGACCGAGGTTAACGGCTGTGGGAATCCATTGCACTGACCACGTGACACAGTCTATCCATTAAATTTCACACTAACTAGTGGTCAAAGTTCCTGGCTACAGATCCACAGGTCTGGGTTCGATTCCTGGCACTACTAGAATTTCTAAGAAGTAGTGGGTCTGGAACGGGGTCCACTCAGCTTCGTGAGGATATTTGAGGGGCTATTTCAAGGAAATAGCTGCTCTGGTCTAGAAGACCGAGGTTAACGGCTGTGGGAATCCATTGCGCTGACCACGCGACACCCTCTATCCATTAAATTTCGCACTAACTTCACCGCTCGGTTGGTATAGTTCGCTTGCAGACTACAGGCCATGGAGTTTAGTTTAGTTTTAGTTTCTTATAGGTCCTCTTTCTTTCAGTTGTAAGAACATTTACTTGAATATTGTTTTAATTTGGTAGGTATACCACTTGTGTTGGATGCAGATAAGCTACCTATCAACAGAATCACAGCAATTGCACCACCGTTAAGGGAACCCAAGGTGAAAGAAGGAAAAAGAAGTGCACATAACGCTATTGAGCGTCGTTATAGAACTAGTATTAATGACAAAATAGTTGAGCTCAAGAATATGGTTGTTGGAAATGATGCAAAGGTATGTGACAGTTTATTTTTTCAATATCTAGTAAGTAAAAAAAGGTAAAGCTATCCCTGTAACAAGCCGTGAAGGCCCATAGGGTTGTGAGATGTTGAGGGTACCACATTATCTAGACAATCAGCTCAAAGACGGTGGTAAGGTTGTCAGCCATACGCGCCGGCCGCACTTTACTTCCCAGGAAAATTATGTAGTTAATTCATGGTAATCATTTCTGTTAGAGGCTGAGTCAACCCCAAGGCCATAGTGCGGCTGGAAGGATTAGGTCAATTGAAAAAAAATCCAATGACATCATCCAGACTTGAACCAGCGACCTTCCGGCTTGTAGCATAATGCCTCAACCAACTATATCGCGTGCCTCATCAATATATACTTTTTACAGTTTGTATTTTGTAAATATATTCATCATATAAGTGCTGACTCTGAGATATCTTGTGTGGAGATCCTTTATCTTTCTGACTTATATATGTTGTTTCATGTTGCCTGTGCAAATCGTTAGAAATTGAATACTAAATTGAGCGTTAACTGTGAAGATACCAAAAGCATTTTTTTTCTTTCCTTTTCTTTTTTTCTTTTTAAAACTTGTTTGGAATGTATTAAAATGTAAAATACAGCAGTAACGTGTTTCGTCTCATCTGTTGTTACTCAACGGCTTTCTGTTGTTCATCGCCGGGGAAACGTGTTCGTTGTTTTGACATTGTCTACGCAACGGCCCACTGTTATTGCGTTACTATGGAACTATCTACTCCAAACCCATTACAATATTATGACTGCAACTTCGTTTACTTTTTCTTAATAGAAGAGGACAGTCTGATGTACTGCTGTGTATTAATAAGAAAGAAACATGGGTTATCGAGTCAATTTTTACAGTATTGTGATATCCAGAAGTATAGTTTGGTAGAAAAATTGAATTTTTGTTTCAGCTTAACAAATCTGCCATCTTGCGGAAAGCTATTGATTACATCCGCTATCTGCAGAATTCAAACGCCAAACTAAAACAGGAAAATATGACTTTAAAAATGGCAGCTCAGAAGCCATTAAAGGAACTTTTGACAGATCCAGTAACTACAGCAGATATGGTGAAAGATGAGTGTTCAGGACCTATTACACCCCCTCATTCTGATGAATCTTCACCATCGTCGTCACCTCCACACTCAGACAGCTCCTTGCCACCATCACCTGAAGATCCTTACAGTGCTGAGGTATTTGCTTTAAGTTGGAGAGAAGAACACGTATTTTCAATTCCATTCTTTGCTTTGTTTTTCCAGTATCTAATTGCATTTGTTTTTTGTATTTATTACAGATCTAAATATATTGTTGGGAAGTTGTCATGCTACACACAGTCTATATTTTATTAGATATTCACCATGCTGAAAAATGTTTCATATATATTTTATCGTATTTTAATGAGATATTATATCATGTATGCTAAGCCAATTTTAGGAAATCAACATTTGATTGACCTTCACGTGAAGTTTGCCAGTGCGAAACAAAATCAAATGGACTCCAGTAGCAAATTTGTATGGTGTTGCTACGATTGGTAGAAATGAGTAAGCTGAAAATACAGGATGTAGGAGTCGAATTGTATTGTTTGGAAACATAGTTAGGAAGCGGGATGGTTACCTCCCTACTGTTGCCATTACAAAATCAGCTTAATCCATGTGGTCAGAAGTAAAATTGTTTTTGATTGTTTCATTCTGGTCCATCACACTAACGATATTACAAATGATAAAACAACTCCGACCAGTGTGACTGTTGAAGCTTTTACTGCTTCACTTCTTAGCACCCTAATATGTTTCGGTCCCTATAGACCATCATCGGAGGGAACATCAATACTTTTAGAAACTACTATTACAACAACACAACAAACATAGAACGACAACAAGAACTACCTTCCCAAGAAAGACAGGCAGCACAAGTTCGGCCCCGTCAAGAAAAATGAAAGAACAAGGGACACGAACATATTTGGTTAAAGAATTTTAACTTAAATAACAAAAAGTTTTTTAAAAAACTTTAATGTATCAAGGACAGTTGCTGTAGTTGTAAGAAATTTGGATTTTGTGTAAAGTGTATATTACAGATATTGTATATTTATGTATTTTAAAAATCAAAACACCCAATGTAATAGTAGTTTCTAAAAGTATTGATGTTCCCTCCAATGATGGTCTATAGGGACCGAAACATGTTAGAGTGCTAAGAAGTGAAGTAGTAAAAGCTTCAACAGTCACACTGGACGGAATTGTTCTATCATTTGTAATATTTAAAATTGTATTTAGCAGAGAACAACTCCTTCAAATTTTCAGACAATGAATGGCCGGCCCAGAAGGCAGTAGAGAGCATACAAACTTGAGACTAGACACTGTGTAGACTGTATGAAATGCACAGAAACATTTTTAGAGGGAGAATACCAGAGACAGTGTGTTGGAACCTGTCATCATAAACCTCAGGATATTTAATCCTGAAAACTGCAGCCTCACTGCTGAAGATGAATATAGAGTATTTTTTTCTCTCTCTCTTCTTGCTCCCACTTTATAGCACAGGGCTGATTTCTCAATTTCATTGATCAGTCATTTGTTCGGCCCTCTTAAACATCATCTTTCGGCTGAACATTTTCCCGACGATGAAGCTGTAGAAAGGGAAGTCACCGCCTGGTTCCCACAGCAGCCCAAAGAATTTGATGCTGCTGGTTTTCAGGGGCTTGTGAAATGATGGGACAAGTGCCTCAGTGTACAGGGAGATTATGTTGAGAAATAAAAGCATTTTTCAAATCAGTACTCTTATTTGTTTAAGTTCTATATCCATTTGTAACTTATTTATTGACTTACCTACGTATATTTTCAGATGGACATAAAGGAGGAAGATGATGATATTATTAGTGTCAACTTATCCAAGGGGATGTTGGATCATTCAAGGATGGCCCTTTGTATATTCATGCTTGCCGTGATTACATTCAATCCATTTGGAATGATTCTAAACAAATTTGTAGACTCTAGCAAAGACTACTCAGCTACAATTATTGAAGGAAGGACTCTACAGAATTTTGACAGTAAGTGATGAAAGATTTTATTTCATTTGATCTCTCTGAGGTGTGTAGGTTATCAGCTGTGTAGGTTGCTTAGTTGTCTAATGTTCAGTGAAAGGAGAGCATGATTGTGAATTGTGAAATTTAGGTAGTTGTGGCCCATTTCAAGATAGCATAAGTATAAGAGCCATGAAGTTGCCAGTCCCGTTTTTATTACATTTTTGTTTAAATTTGTTTACCTTTATAAATAATACTAAAACTGGTTGGTTGGTTTCCAATGGCTGCATTTGGGATCATTTAACCCATTTTGCTTCTTGCTTCCCAATGGAAAGCACTCAAGTTCTTGCTTTGTTGCATCTCCTTGTTAAGATTAGGGCATTGAAGGTGTTCCTTTCCCATAGTTGATCCTGGCAAGTTGCGCAGTGTACATTATTCCTATCTTACAAAGATGTGCTGCAAGACAGTCATGTCCTGTATTCAGTCAAAAATTTGCAACAGCTTCTTTTCTGGGTTTCTTGCTGTTGATTTCCCAAAGTTTTCCTATTTCTGACCATTTCTTGTTGTATGGTTCTTTGTTGATGGTATGGAGTATTTCTCTACTTGTTTTAGTTTTGATTTTGTTAGCTAGCATGTGGGCACTTAAGATTTTATTTTGACGATGCATTCTTGTGCCCTTCTTTGCCAGTTCATCAGCAGTATTGTTTCCATTGATGCCAACATGTGATGGTATCCATGGTATGTTATTTTTTTGTGTTTTCCAGTAGTTTTATTAAATTTTTGCTGCAATATTGACAGGTTCAGAGTCTGGGATTTGGCACTGGGTAGGATCATCACTGTTCCTGTGGATATTCAACTCCATACTTCTTCTGAGCTGCCTCATCAAGTTGTTTGTGTATGGGGATCCAGTAATACAAGCCAAGTCAAAAGAATCTGTCACATTTTTTAGGCATCGGAGGCAAGCTGATTTTGACTTGTCGAAGGTATGGCAGTATCTAATAGTTAGTGCATGTAACCCTTTTCAGTGTCAGTTTCCGAAGACCCTATGCACAAAAAACTGTTAGAATTTTCAATCCAGTTTGATGAGGAATGAAAGACATTTATATTTTCTTGAACTGCTGAGATGGTTTTCTGCATTTTTATTACAAATCTTGTGGAGAAACCCGAGCCTCTGATTTCTCATGCAGTGGAAGATGTGCAGAAGAGGTTTCATGCATGGGCCACTATAGCCCTCTCTTAATCATCCAACAAGCAGTTCACATTAAAGTACCTCGTGCTAATTGAAATGAGTCTAATATTAAATTATATGTAATGTAGTCTAGTGGTCAGAGTTCCTGGCTACAGATCCAGAGGTCCTGGATTCGATTCCCGGTGCTACCAGGTTTTCTGAGAAGTAGTGGGTCTGGAACAGGGTCCACTCAGCCTCGTGAGGATAATTGAGGAGCTATTTCAAGGAAATGGCGGCTCCGGTATAGAAAACCGAAATTAACGGCATGGGGAATCGTTGTGCTGACCACGTGACACCCTCTATTCACTTAAGTTGGCACTAACTTCACTGACAAGCGGCGGTCACTCGGTCGGTATAGTTTGCTTACGGACTAAAACCACGAATTTTGTTTGTAATGAGAAATACCTGTATTTGGAAACATGATGACAATATTTGTGTTTAATTTATGTAAAATAGCGGCGGAGGGAAGAAAATTTGCATCAGAGATATTCTCCATTATATTTAGTGTTCGTGTGATGTTCTTAATATTTAAGTTGAATAACTTCATGATAAGGCCACTTTACCCCTGGGAACAGAGGGTCTAGTATCCATTACATAAGATTATAAGGCCTCCAGATGCAGTCTTGTCATGGTAGTGAAGATATTAATAAGCTATTATGGATGGAAATCCTGTGATCCACAGAAGAAGTTGTAATAAGAACCATGGTCAGGATTCTGTTTTACTTATGGAATTGTGAAGGAATGAGACCATAAAATTCATGTGGGAATTTGCAGGGTGACCTTGCAGCTGGCAACCAAGAACTAAGGCGATGCCTGCAAGCTTTTGGTCGGTCTTTGCCAGCGTCAAAACTGGAATTGCTGTCATCTACAGTGTGGCATATAATACGTCAAATTTTGCACAGAGTGTGGATTGGACGGTGGCTGGCAAAATATGCTGGAGGTTTCTTTGTGGACAGGTTGGTACTAAATTAATTTAAAGAAATTTCCTCTCTCTGCTGAGTGTGCCAATTTCCTTGCAAAGGAATGAATTGCATTAGTTTCAGTTATATGGGGACCTGGTGATCACTGGGGAAGACTTTGTGCCCAGGGTCTTCAGTCTGATGCTATGTGGATCCAGTTTAGATTTATTTGCCCATGTTCATCCCATCCCTCACTTTTTTTTATGGTACGAATTTTGGGAAATACATGCCCTCCTCACCCCCCTCTTCTGGCTGCCTCCCTGCTGGTGGTGGGGATATGGTTAAGCTATCTGTTCCATCTTCATCGTCAGTAAAAAGGTCGCAAACGGAAGTAAAATAGCTGTAATGGACATAATAGGTTTTCTATGTCTATCACTAGGTAGCAGCACAGTCCAGCGTCATAACAGTCTAAGTAGTAGATGCACGTGCACATGTTCAGAGGTTGGTTTCAGTAGTCAAAATGGCGACTGTGCTTGAGTAGTGTATTACTGAAGAGCAGCATTATGTCATGCATTTTTATGAGAAAAAGGACTCAGTGCAAACTGTATTCATAAAGTAATGTTTCCATTCAACATCCATGTATTTGTTGTCTGTCAATATTTCAACACTTGTTTTTCACCACATTAATTTTAATTTAACGTTTAACACATGGACATTACATATTTCGGCCCCAAACGGCCATCTTCAGGTATCTTGATATGTTACAAATATTATATTAAATTATGTTAAAACTGCTACACTGTATTAGTCCATGGTGAAATCACATGCTTTAGTTCCCTTTACAAGGTAAAACAAGATAAAAATCCAGTAAAACTTCTGTTAAACCCTCGTTATTTTGGTGCATTCTATTTCACCTCACAAGGGTTGTGGTCCGCTTGTTTATAAATGTATGCTTGTCCCAGGTGTTTTGTTTCGGCGGCTTGTTGTTCACGTTCAATAGCCTACTTTTCTATAATGTCTGTAATACGCCCTGTTTTACGTGTATCTCCACAGCATGTGGCGTTTTCTTTACTAGTTTCCAGCCTGTGGTGGGAGGTGTTTGTGTGTAAAGCAGTTCACAATTTCAGATTTCACAGTTATTAGCAGGAAGAGGTATCTCTGCCAAGTATCATCTTCCATACTCTTCTGACCTGACTCCAGCTGACTTCTGGCTGTTTCCAAAATTTGAGAGTGTGCTGAAAGGAAAGCATGTCTCGGATGCTGACAACATTAAGTCATCTGTGAAAGAAATTTTGACAGCCATTCCTGTTCAGGATTTTAAAAATTGTTTTGAACAATAGCCAAAGCACTGGGAACATTTTAAAGATTTGAAGGGGGGGGGGAGATTACTTTGAAGGATTCTAAGTTGCTAATATCTGCACCTCTTGAAATAAATTTTTTAAAAAATTTGTCTCAACTTATTTGCCTCACCTAGTATAACAAAAAATGAATACGGGTAATTAGTTTTAATTCATGAAGAAGCTGTATAATATTTCTTCCCTTTGTTTACAAATTAACTTTATGCATATGGTTGCTTGGTTCAAGCATGACAAGAAGAGAAGCGATGAATTCGGCAAAGGAACTGGCTCTGTTGTACCATCATTTGCACCAGCTTCACCTGGTGAATGGTTCAACAGATGGTCATCTTACTGGTCTCGTGTTGGCATTTAGCGCTGTCAACATGGCAGAAGCATCATCAGATCTCCTTTCACCAGAGGAGTTGGCTGATATTTATGTTGCAGCTGCTCTCCGTGTCAAGGAATCATGCCCATCATTTCTTCAGTTCTTTAACAGGTAAAAAGAAATAGTTGAATAAGGTGACCAGACTTAGAATTTTAGAAAGATGGACACACTCTTGCAAGTGTGATTGGAGGTTAGTAGTTCCTACTTGTGAGCAGGTTCACTTCTGGTGTACTTGACGTGTTAAGAGCCGAGATTGTCTGCTATCTTAATACAGTGTTGATCATAATATTAGTGTCTCTCAGTTCATTGAAGGTTTTGAGAGTATCTGTCACCCAAACATAGTAAAAAACTGTTCTTATGGTTTGTTCCTAATCACGCGCTACATGTTTTTGCTATAAAGCAAATAACTCATGTTTATAATTTTGTACAAACAAGCATGATATTGCCAACGTCAAGTTTGTAACATTAATTGCGATGACTGTGTTAACTGTCTGTCACAAGCAGACTGAAAGATGTTTATTAATGCATAAAGTGCTCCATTTTTGTGAATGTGGTGTGATAGACTTTTGGGTAAATGGCAAAATACAATTTGTTGTCCATTACAGAAAGAAACTCAGTAAATGTTATGTACAACATGTTTTCAGTTTGCTTTTCTTTCACATGTTTGTAGTAAGAGTATGAAATTAATTAATGAAATTTATTTTTATGTGAATTTCCTAATGTGGGGTCATCTTTCATTTGGGTAAATACAGTACCACACTGAAGAAGTGACCAGTGTTTTGAATTGTTATAGTGAGAAACTTCATCTACTACAGAAAATTCTCTTTATCTCAACTCTCGACATTTTTCCAAATCCTTAACCTAATCTTGTCTAGAAAGTCATCATTGCACATGCTTAATATTAACATTTTACTGTTAATGAGGTTCATATAAACTTTGTTGGCTTAGTCGAATATCATAGACACTTCTATAGTGGAATTACTTAGAGTGTGATTCACCTCATGACTCAAGGTACACGGGTTCAAACCCGGCGGAGGTCATGGAATTTTTAAGGGCAGAAAAATTCAGGAAAGAAGTCCTCCGGGAGAGACTTTAAGCTGTGGGTCCTGTGTCATAGATTTACAGCATGTAAAAGAACCTCATGTCTCTAGGAGACCTCTGAGCAAAATTATTAGGTAAAGACTTTCCCGCCCAAGTAGTTTCCAATGCCTCTGGTAGATGGGGGAAGTATCAAGGTACTGAGAGCCGACCTCGTTGGCTCAACAGGGCTGATAGCACGCACTGTCTACTGGTAGGGTATGGGGGACAGTAGAAATTAAAAGGGATGCACAATGGACCGATAACTGGTCTAAGTGCATGGGGAAACCCACCCCCTCAAATAATAATAATAATAATAGAGTGTGATTGTTGCCACTTGTATTTATTCATTTGCAGGTTCTACTTAAGTCTGGCTCGGCACGTCTGCTTTAAAAGATGTCGACGTGTACCTGTGAGGCTACAGTGGCTGTTTACTGCATATGGGCACCGGTTTTTTGTATCACATCACTGGTCATATGGCTGTGTGACTGGTTCAACATTTAGTAGTCTGGGAAACCGTGCTGATCCTCTGGCCTATGTTATGCGTGTTTATCGGGAGCACTTGCTAGATCAGGCATTGCAGACACTTTTGGCACCAGGAGGCAGACTGGATGCCTGTGATGAAGATCCATTGAGACGAACCCAGACATCAGATGTGCTCACCTATGTCCAACTGCTAATGGAAAATGCAGATGCTGCAGGAAGTCAGGGTGATGAAACACCCTCACTAATATCAAGAAACATTCAAGTGACCTGTAAGTAAATTCTAAGATTGTAAGGAAATTGTGGAAGAAATCACCAATTGTCAATAGATTTTCCGTCAAGTGCAACAGTATATATTTTGGTCACTTATTATCTCGTCTGCCTTACATGTCTGCCTTACATAATAAGTGACCAAAATATATATTGTTGCACTTGACGGAAAATCTATTGACAATTGGTGATTGATAGTGTAACGGACCAAAATGAAACAATTCAAAATTGTGGAAGAAATACCTGCACCAACCCTTCAGGCATCCAACCAAGTGCTTTGCTGTGATAGGTTGACTGAAATTTTTTTGGATATTTCTGCTTTTTATGTCTTGTTATCGTCATATATATGATGTTCTGGTGGTTTCCAAACTTGTCCACGGGTGTCAGGAGTAAATCAAAATTATGGTTGTCATTAACATCATTTTGGTATATAGCTCAGTCAGTATAGCAATGAGCTATGGGCTGGGTGGCCTGGATTTGATTCCTGACAGATGCAAAGATTGTTCTCCACAGCATCGAACCCAGCTCTGGGAGACACGACTTACTTGGAGCTCTTTCCCGAGAGGTGAAGCTGACCACTCACCTCCATCTAGTACTGAGGTCAAGAATGGTGGCACTTAAACACAGGGGCAACTTTACCTTAATAACACATTCATGGGGCCGTAGGAGAACGTATATTTTTGTATTCAGTGTGATTCTTAATAGACAGTATTTAAATTATGCTTGATGACAAATTATTGGTTGTAATTTCTTTTTACTTCCATATGTGAGATTTTCTTATGCAAAAATTGTTGTTTCCATCTCAAATGTACATACCTACTAGAATGTTTTTTACAAGGCATATGTGAAAAGATCTTGATAAGAAAAAGGGGTAAACAGTGCATTGTGAGAAAGTGGCTAGTTTTCAAATTCTGTTTACAATTCTCAAATTTTTTCCTAAATTTTCTTCTCAGACTGAAAAAATCCTTCTTAAACATACCTAATTCTTACACTAGAAAAAGGGGAATGGTTTTTTCTCCTGCAGCAGAACATCAATTGCTTGCAGATAATGGTTTTGCATCTGTACATATGAAACTGATAAACTTTCATTTAAGTATCTGTTGATTGATGACTCTTTTATTAAGTCTCCTTTCTTGAGTACTTTGTTAAGGCACTATGCTACAAGCCAGAAGGTCGTGGGTTCAATTCCCAATAAGATCATTGGATTTTTCAGTTGACATAATCGTTTCAGCTGCACTATGGCCCTGGGATCGACTCAGTCTCTAACAGAAATGAGTATCAGGAATATTCTGGGGGTAAAGGGCAGCCAGTGCATAAGGCTGACAACCTTACCGCTATCTATGAGCCGATTGCCTAGAAAATGTGTGAGCCTCAACATCTCACAACCCTATGGGCCTCCACGGCTTGTTAAAGGGGTAGCTTTACCTTTATTTGGGCAAAGAAATGGGAGAGTGGAGGTACAGCTTTGCAGGTCCTTAACTTCAGGACTAAATGGAGGTGAGAGTTCGGCTTCATACCTGCTTTACTCCCCTGGGGAAGGAGCCTGTGGTAGTTGTTGAGCACAAGGCTTGGCGAGCCACACAACTGGTCAGGATGCTGAGCAGAAGAAAACATCTTGCCCCTGTCAGGAATGGAACTGTGATTCCTCAATCGTCTGACCTACATCCTGCTGACTTGGCTACCGAGCACCCTACCATAATTATCAGTTCAGAGTTACTACCCTGCTGTGTTTGTATGGCAGATGCTGAGGATGAGCTTGCCCACTGGTGGTCAGGAGTTGTGGGTGTTGCAGCATATTGGTTATTAGGAGGTGATGCATTAGCAGAACGTCTTTACCCGAGAGTAGAAACTGTTCCTGAATGCTTGTGCAAGCAGAATGATCCTCTTACTCATGCTGTACTGGCAGCATTCGGAAGCCGCCGAGCCTCACTCAGTCTGAGCCATCATCATCCTGGAATCAACCTCAGTAGCAAGGCTGTCTTGAAGTTATGCAACACTGCTGGACAGTATCTTGATGATAGCCTCACATACAGCAGTTGCAAGCAAGCCAGCAGTACAGTACATGTAAGTAAATATAATGTAAATAGCAAGTTCTTACATTATTGTTTCCTTTACAGACTGTAGAAATATCTTCTGGAAAGTAGTGCTGTTCGGTATAGAAAACCATGATTAACAGCTATGGCAATCCGTCATGCTGACCATGCAACACCCTCTGGCACTAATTTCGCCGATAAGCAGCAGTCACTCAGTATAGTTCGCTTGCAAACTAAAGGCCACAGAGTTTTTTTATACAGTGTGGTAGAAGTTTACTGATGTTTTGGAGGATCACAGTGCCTCCATCTTCAGGGTTGAAGAGTAAGCCAAGCATGTAGCGTGCAAGAATCAGGCAACAAGTAGAACTTTTCTTGTCATCTGCTTCATCTTGCTGGATGTACCCTTCAACTGTGAAGATTGCTGGCCGCCTACTTCTGCTGACTACTTGAATGGCTTATGTTCCTCAGATCTTCCAGTGAAGTTCTACTGCGCTACACAGCATTGCATCCCTGAAGATAAATACTCTTCATTTTAGTCACATTGTTCCATTGGTGTTGACAACAGAGAAGAGGGATGCGCATGGTTGGGAGTTGAGAGGATGATACTGTGTATGTGTGTGTGTTTAATTATTGAGATTCAAATAAGAAAATAAATATTTTTCTATCTCAGTATTAACATAAAGTTTTCATTCTCAAACTTCAAGATTTTTCCGATGTCTGCTTTTGCTTCGCACACTAAGATTAAAGAGATTGTTCGTTGCCGACCCTGACAGTGTTTGGAAGTGAAGTTTTCTTCTTGGAGGTGTCGGATCTGATGAGCTGTTTGCGCCTCAAAAGCTCATGAGCCAGGTTAGCTGTACAGGTGGTATTATTGTCTGTAGAGGTACATATGGAAGTGTTTCACTGTCTTCACAATCGCAAGTAGGTCCCACCAGGTAACACAATAGCTTCTGCATTGTTCAGCGTGTTAACTGTAAGAGGCTCATGTCTGTGTCAGCTATGAACATGTCTCCTGGGTGCAGCACAGACGGACTCCTTCAGTGACTGGAAGGCAGGCTGTACTTCTGGGGACCACCAAAGAGCTTGTTTTTCCTCTGTAAGTCCAGCGAGTGGCTTCGCAATGTCAGTGAAGACGGAGATAAATTGCCTGTAGTAGGTTCATAGGCCCAGGAAGTTTCTTACTTTGTGCTTGCCCCTCAGAGTTGGCCACTTCCACTAGGCCTTCAGTTTCTCGGGGTCTGTGGTCACTCCCTCTGACATGATATGGCGCAGGTACTGCACAACCTTCTGAAATAATTAGAACTTTGCCGGATTAAGCTTTATGTGGGCCTCTCAGAGCCATTGGAATGCTTTCTCTAGGTTTACCAGGTGTTCCCAGAACATGCGGCCACTCGTGATCACGTCATCTAAACACGCTAGGCATGACTCGTGAGGCCCCTTAAGATGGTTTCCATTAGCCACTCAGACATGGCTGGAGCATTACAGAGGCCATTGACCATAAATTGCCACAACCCTTGGCCCATCAAGGAGGCTGTTTCTTCCGTATCATTGGGGTGTAGCACCACCTGCAAATAACCACTCTTCAGATCCAGGTTGGAGAAGCCAGAGTTCCCCCTTTCTTGCAGGCTCCAGCTCGTTTTACGATGGTTGATCATCCCTTTGTGTTGAACTCCTGTTCATTTGTGAGGTTTCAGCCATCCCTTCTGCCCAGTTCATGGTTGTTTTGTATCCAATGTCAGTAGTCTTGTCCTCGTTGATTTTGTGGGGCAGTCCTTTCAAAAGTGGCGAGTACTTCCACAGTGCAAGTAGTTCCTTCTTTCTCTGGGGGGTGACTGGCTGTACCAGATGTCCTGGTTGCATAACTGGACACTGGTGGGCACATTTTTCCTAATGTGAGGCTATCTTACGTTAGGAATTATCTTCCATTTTGTTAATTATTGAAACACACTGAAGAGGTGGCCAGTATTATAAATTAGCACAATGAAAGAAAAATTATCTACTAGTGAAACTTCTCATCCTCATGTCAATTCTTGAAATTTTTCTAGCTTTTCATCTTGAACTGAAAAAGGCATTCTCACACATGCCTACCTAATGTATATATTAATTTGTTGCCCTAACACAAGAAATTGTACCAATTGTGTAAACATATTCAAGTTGAAAGTTGTGCTCAAAATGTATTCTTTGTGGTTCTGTATACATAATTTGCCCTACCCACTGCCCACTTCTTGGGTCATCTTGCACATCATCTTGCCCTATGTTGGATCACTTGTGCCATTCAAAAACACTCAGTTTCTTCATAGCGTAGTCACCATAAGCCACTGTTAATAGGTCTAATGTTTCACTGGCACATTTACCAATCTTCACACAAAACTTGATGTTTATCCACTGCTCAAGATTCTTGTCACTCAGTTTTCCGCCAAGAGTATACCATGGACATGTACTACTTCCTCTGCTGCTTGAGAACGGATGACTCATTTGGTGTGTGGTTCATGTAAACGCAAGTTGGAACATATCCAGACGTGCTTGGGTACACGAGTTTGCTTGACTCAGCAATCCAGTGACACACTGTGGCCATTCTGGGAATTAAATTGTCTGACCTTGTACTTTTCCCTTTTTGAACTGAAATCTTAATTTGTAATTAAGTAAAATACTGAAATTGCATCATGGGCCATGAAAAGCTGATTCCTGGGGTGCATTGTAGTTGCATTGCATGTATGAATGAAAAGGTGCAATACTTCTGCAGTACAACACCGGAGACCAGCATAGACAACATTGGCCTAGCAGGTGTATGCAATTGTAAGTACAGGGATTTCATATTTGGATTTTGGGTTCTCATAACAGTGACTGTAAAGTGTTCTGTCTTCTGGAATATATAGCAAAAGGTAGAATCCTTTANATGGGCCATGAAAAGCTGATTCCTGGGGTGCATTGTAGTTGCATTGCATGTATGAATGAAAAGGTGCAATACTTCTGCAGTACAACACCGGAGACCAGCATAGACAACATTGGCCTAGCAGATGTATGCAATTGTAAGTACAGGGATTTCATATTTGGATTTTGGGTTCTCATAACAGTGACTGTAAAGTGTTCTGTCTTCTGGAATATATAGCAAAAGGTAGAATCCTTTAAATATACCGTATTTACGCATGTATAGGCCGCGTGCATGT
The DNA here is from genome assembly GCF_002891405.2 of Cryptotermes secundus. NCBI lineage: Eukaryota > Metazoa > Arthropoda > Insecta > Blattodea > Kalotermitidae > Cryptotermes > Cryptotermes secundus. The sequence continues at coordinate 294,751 of NW_019719361.1, read as the reverse complement.
ATAGGCCGCAGCACAATTTTCAGACAGAAATTATAGAAAAAATAATTTTCTTGGAATATTATTTCAGGAGTAGAAATTATTCCGAAATTTGGCAACGTTAATGTTTTTTAAATGAAGTGTGATTTCGAATATAAGCCACACCCCAGTTTTCCTCTTGAATTTTTGGCAAAAAATGTGCGGCCTATACGTGCGTAAATATGGTAGTTTGGTGTTATGTTTGTGCTTTATTCATAAGTGATTTTTTTTTCACTTTTTATTCGGTTAGTTTCCCTAACAGACACTAGATACATAAATTAAGCAAATGATATTTTAAAGTAGTTGGTATCAGGAAGCATCAGTACATGGTGGCTGCTTTGCAATTCAAATTAATGTCTTAAAATGTAAGTCCTCAGCTTCCCTAAGCAAAATCTAATGTTTTGCTCCATGGTCTTCTGTTTGTATCCTGTTTTCCTTGTTTTATAACGGAGGACAATCTTCTGGTATATACATGTTTGTGTCCTCTTTATTATGTGCCCTATACTGATAATTTTCATGTCAGTTGGTAGATATTTATGAAATTTGATATGAACACCATGTAAATTGAGGCCACATCATCAATCATTAATAGAAACATGGCGGTCATGCCACTTGAAATTTAGTATAATAATGTAATCTTGAAAATATGCAACTTGTGTTACATTTTTGGTTATACACTTCCCATGATTGTGGGGTTTACACCCTATTCTTTATGTATTTCTTTAACATCACTCTTACAAATGTAACCCAGGCATGGCAGTGCTGCTGATTTTCATTCTTTCCTTCGTGTTTAAGTAATGCTGACACAGCTATGGGACTCTGGACATACTTATTGCCATGATACGGGATATTTCTCTGTTATTCCTCTTCTTTTGTTCTGTGTAATGATGGCATTTATGTGTTTTGAATACTTAAATATGGGGCATGAACATTTTTTTATTATATTCATTCTCTTTGTGGTCATTAAGACAGGCATAGCAATGTATATTAAGCCTGTAGCAACAACAGTAATGGGAATTTGCAACAGTGATGTTGAGCATGAGAATTGTAACTTACTTGGGGACACAATAAATAACCTTCCCTTGTGACTTGTTCTGCTTCAGAGACAAGCACTCTGTGGGGTTATTCAGAGGCAGAAGCAGAAAGGAAACTACAGCGTAAACAGCCGAAAGTTATACATTCATTCATTTATTCACATTCCATAAGATCTTTACAAGGTCGAAATACAACCAATTAGATATAGAAATCGTCAAGTAGCTTAATCACATCTTGCTTATCAATCAAGCAGCTGTCAAAAAACAATTAGTAACAGTAACAATTAGTAAACCAAGTAAACGATATTGTTACGTAGTATGTGTCACTATAGACAGGGTTTGGGTTGGTGAAGGGATTTATTGACCACTTAAAAGTCATAACTACAAATAACTATAACACTGAAGAAAGCAGTTTTCTGGGATTTGGCACCGTGTATATCTGGTGTTAACCGACGCTTCGGAGGAACGTATCGCCTCCATCTTCAGGGTAGAAGAAAAAATATAAGAAATCTGCAAGCGAAGAGACCATGAGAACCGGTAAAAGCAGACGGTGCCAAATCCCAGAAAACTGCTTTCTTCATAGTCACCACCGTGAAAGCCTCAAATCTTACAACTATAACACTGTTGCTGATTTCCCCACTACAAATCACTATACACTAAGTCTTCTCCAGCCTGCAGTGTCTTCATTGGACACTTCCTGGTAACAGAAGTCAACAATGGAGATTCTTCAGCTTCACATGCTCAAGTCCGTTCTTCACAGACTCCTGTGCAGAACACAGCTCTCAAATGACTTTGGCCCTTATAAGATCTCACCACAGACATCGCAGAAGTACCCCATTTCCTCTGTTGCCATGGGAAAGTGTTTGCCGAACCGTTGCCCAGAAATGGGTCTAGTATATTCACTCATCTTACGGTCTACACACTACAATATCTGTGAATAATACATTCAATGGGTTAGTAACATGAAAGAATGCAGTATGTACACGAATTTGATTGATTTTTGTCAGGATTATGTGCTATGACTTAGGCAGATGAGATGTATATTACTTTTCCCTTTCTGAATTGAAATCTTGATTTGTAATTAAGTAGAATACTGAAATTGCAATATGGGCCATGAAAAGCTGATTCCTGGGGTGCATTGTAGTTGCATTGCATGTATGAATGAAAAGGTGCAATGCTTCTGCAGTACAACACCGGAGACCAGCATAGACAACATTGGGCTAGCAGGTGTATGCAATTGTAAGTACAGGGATTTCATATTAGGACTATGAGGAGTTTTATCTTCTGGGATATATATGAAATTTAATACTGTTTTATCATTCCAGTAGGGGTCACATGGTAGCTTGGTTGAGGTATGCTATAAGCTGTAAGGTCATGGGTTTGTTTCCTGATGAGGTCACTGGATTTTTCAATTTACCTAATTCCTTCCAGCTGCACTATGTCCAATGTATAAGGCTGACAACCTCACTGCCATCGGTGAGCTGATTATTTAGAAAATGTGAGAGCCTGGATGTCTCACAACCCTGTGGGTCTCCACGGCCTGTTACAGGGATAGCTTTACTTTCACTTTCTTATGATTTCACTAGTACCCCCATCCTCATCTGTCAACTTTATGAAGTCTGTATTAAGTGCAAGCAGCCGATATGGTATCACAGCTATGGCCGGGGCTCCAGCTTTGATTTAACATGGGGCGCGCCATAGCTCAAGCGGTTAGTCGCTGGCTTCCCACTGCAGCTGCCCGGGTTCGATCTCGGATCTGGTCAAGTGGGATTTGTGGTGGACAAAGTGGCGCCAGGGTGGGTTTTCTCCGAGTACATCGGTGTCTCCTGCCAATCTTCATTCCATCAAATTCTCCATCATCATAATCGCCGGGGGCAGGTACAATAGGCCAATCAGAGGCCACCCTGCCAAGTGGACCCAGTTGGATTCCCCCTCCCCCAAACTAAGCGAATTTTTCTTTTAAATTGATTTAACATATTGCAGAACTGTGAACAGTGAATATATTTTAATGTAAATTACATTTGGTGAAAAGGTAAAATGAGAAGTGTATCTCTAATTTCTATACTTGTACATATATATATATTTTTTTTGTTTCCAATCTGTTTGTGTAGTTGGTGCAACTTCTGGTTTGTGATTGGTTGCTGGAAACACGAACAGCTGTATGGGAAAAAGAAAAACAGGAGATTGATGGGTCAGGTCCTGTTCCAGTTGCAGATGCTGTTCTATCTGGTTTCCAGAGGGACCTGTCATCGCTGAGACGTCTCACAGAACATATTTCAGTAAGGATATATAAAATGATATGAAAGCGTCAGATAAAAAGCCCAAACTCATTATCGGGTGCCATGGAAGTTCTTTATTTTGAAAATTTACAAAAGAAATTATTTTAATAGATTTGTTACATGTTATATTGGAACTGGTTGATAAGTTTCAAGCCAAGTTTGATATTTTAGAACATAATTGCTATGCTTTTTATATGTTTTTTTAATTGCTAGTGGGGTGGGACTAAGTCCCTTGTACTGCAGCCACTTCTGGCCTATTGTACCAGCCCCAGATGATAGTTGAGGGTGATTGTGGAGCATTTGGTAGAATGAAGATTGGCAGGGGAAACCGAAGTACTCTGAGAAAACCTGCCCCAGCACCACTTTGTCCACCACAAAGCCCACTTGACCAGACCCTGGGATCGAACATGGGCCGCCATGGTGGGAAGCCAGCGACTAACCGCTTGAGCTATGGCGCGGCCTCTTTTATATGGTTTAAACGCTTGTAAAGTGATATGTATATGTTTATAATAATTGTATTGAAACTTTTGAAACCTGATAGATAAGTGTCATTTTAATTCTGACAAATGAATACGGTACACTGTCCCACATGCTTATTTCTGAAGTTGTAATCGCTTCTGCAGGTTGTGGTAGTAAATGACCATCATCAGGAGGGTTTACTCAGAAATGTATGTGAAACAACAAAACCATAGAGGAGTTGAATTTTGTAAAATTTATGCCCAGTTACTGTTTCAGATGAGATCCATCTTGAAGTACATGAAATTGAATACTAAAGGTATTGATTCTTTATTATGTTTTATGGCAGTTGTCTGTTCTTATTTATTTGAGATTAGCCTGCACTTCACCATTCTGTGTTGAAATGTGTTCATTTTGTTATCTAAACCCTTGGTTTTCCTTTATGTAGTTTTCAGGTCCTGAATCATCTGAGTTGGTGGCCATATTGTGTATCTCTAGCTCTGAGACATGTTTGTCAGTGTGTCCCATTCTTGTCCATGCATAGGAAATATCTGAAAAGTTAAATGTGTAGGATTCCTATCATGGAAGGTTTGACATACATCTTTCCTGTGTAATTTGTGATTGATGTACTTTTACAATTAGCATCTGGTGCAACAACTTAAATATGTACAACTATATGGGATTTCTTGAGCTCATTGATATACTACCATAGTCAGTAAGTTCGTAGACTGCCGCAAAGCGTCATTGCAGTGGACTACAGCGAATAGGTTGAGGCACAGTATGATGCCCTGTTAGTTCATCCCTCGTCACAGCAAGAGGCAGTTGTGTGCAAACAGTGTAAGCAGAACTACGGCCTCTATTGTGAACTGCAGTTAAGTGCAAGTGGCAGAAATAAAAGATGTGGCAGTTTGAACAAAGGGCAAACATTGAGTTCTGCCAAAAACTAGGCAAATCCCCTAGCGAAACATTTGGTGTAGGAAGAATTGGCTGTTGCTACACGACAATGCCCCTGCACACCGCTCTGCTCTTGTCCAAGAGGAACTGGCAAGGCAACAGGTCACCGTTTTGCCACACCCTCCGTACTCACCTGATCTCGCACCATGCGATTTCTTTCTCTTTCACCGCTTGAAAGCAAAGCTACATGGTCGTAGATTTCAGTCGTCCGAGGTCGTCACTGCTACAAGAGACGCCATATGGGAATTTCCTGCCAATATGTTTCAGCAGTGTTTTCGGCAGCTATATCAACGTTGGCACACTTGCATAGCGGCCAATGGTAACTATTTTGAGGCCCAATGTGGATCTGTGTAAGTGTATGTGAATACCTTGTAATATGATGCGATAAAACCACAGTCTACGAATTTAATGACTGTACCATGTATACATCTTCATTTTATATGATTCTTTGTATGTTTTTATGTACTAACTGATCAATGTTTCTTTTAATACATAATTCCTTTTATATATAATTTTATACAACTCATGATGGATCTGACTTGAAACACTGATTGGGCAGAGCACCTTTCGCAGAATCAAACTCCTCTTTAGTTTTGTAGTTTTTACAAAATTTTATGTGTATACCCACCTGATAATGGTCATTTAACCTATAGCTTGGGTATGATGGATTAGTGTGTTTATGCCCTACATATCTGTAATGGATTTAACAGAGTATTATGTTCTGTGATTTTGTTTGTTTGTACCTGACATGTAAACTGAGCTAGCAAGCTGCAATTTGCAGCACTGCAGTCAGAGTTCTATCACTCAGATGATATCGTTCTGCAGTATTCAGGCAAAAAGCATGGATAACTAAGTTTCTTTTGAACTGTGCATACCATGCTCACTCAAGAGTGACCTAACCCTTGAAAGATGGTGGTGATTAAGGTGAAGCAAAAGTGTATTTTTAGGGACAAGACTGAAACTCTCTTTTTTTTAAGAAATAATTTTAGAGAAGAGGGACATTCTGCTTGCTTTCGCAATGTCCACATTTTGTAGACAATTCAACTTCTTTTTGCAGCAAGCAGAATAAGAAACTACAAAATTCAGCCCATTTTTGACCACCTCAAAACCAAATGTGCCTCTGTATACGTTCCGGAACACACCGTTTGTGTTAATGAATCACTGTTTCTATTAAAAGGGTACCCATGCTGGAACCAAGCACAGCCTTTCATTCATTCATTAGCCTTTATGGCATGAAAATATGAAAACTCAGTGAAAGTAGCCCAGGGTATGTTTGGAGCTTTACAGTCTACACTGGCAAAGACACTGCATATGGAGACAAGCACCCAGAACAGCAAACGTCGTCATCAGTTGTTCTGGAACTGGCGAACAATCTGCTAGAAAAGGGATATTGCTTTTACCTAGATAATTGGTATACCGGCCCGAAGCTGGTAGACACACTTTGTACCAGGAGAACTGAGGTAGTTGGCTCAGTGAGGAGGAATAGAAACGACTTTCATGACTTTGTGAGAAAGGCTAAACTACAGAACAATGAATCGGTGACAGCATAGCAAAAGTTGACCAGTCACTCTGACCTAGTGCCAAGGTGGAGCTATACCTCCATGCTCCTATTAAGATCATGTATCCTTGCTATTTAATGCAAGTTTTGAAATGTGAGATGTAATTTAAAGTTTTGTAGAGTAACATGATAACCTCATGACTTTTTATCAGTAGATTCTGGCTGGGGTCAGTTCTTTACTCGTCGTTTGGTTATATGTTTAAGTTTCCTTGTAATTCATATTTTCAGTCAGCACTTCCTCGTGTGTTCCTATATGAAGCTACAGCACGTATGATGGCAGGTGCGTCACCAGGGCGCACACAGCAACTGCTGGATCGCAGTTTGCGTCACAGACACAGTCGGACATCTCTAATCTGTGGCAAAGGTGTGTGTATGCTCAGATTTATATATCATTAGTTACTAACATTGTTCAGAAGTGACATGATCTCTTCTTCAGGCATATCCTCTGTTAAGGGACAAGACAAGATGAAAGCCTCCAAATATCTCTGCTGTTCCATATTTTTTGATATTATAATATCGGCCACCTCTGTGGTCTAGTGGTCAGAGTTCCTGGAATTAGATCCAGAGGTTCAGGTTCGATTCGTGGCACTACCAGATTTTCTGAGAAGCAGTGGGTCTGGAATTGGGTCCACTCAGCCTTGTGAGGATAATTGAGGAGCTACTTGATTGGAGTAGAGGCTTCAGTCCAGAAAGCCAAGATTAACAGCCATGGGAAACCGTTGTGCTGACCACGGAACACCCTCTATCCGTAAAAGTTGGCACTAACTTCATGTTTGAAAATGTAGATATTTAAACTGAATCTACTTCTGCTCCAAGTATTGAATATTAAAATGTGTCATGTTTCACCTCAGATAAAAACCAACAAGAGGCTGGAGGTGATAGGGAGCACGCAACAGCCCTCTACATGGCATGTAGACATCTGCCTACTCCACTGCTGTCGTCACCTGGTGAACGTGCTGGAATGTTGGCTGAGGCTGCCAAGACACTAGAGCGAATTGGTGACCAGAAGCGACTACAGGATTGTTATCATCTTATGAAGTCACTTGGGAGCAGTTCTGTTACAAACTGAACTTTGTGTAATGTTTATATCATTAAAGTTCTGTTACAGGTTGAAAGCAGTAAGTCCTGTATATGAACCATTATGGACGCCAACATTGATATGGCATGGTAACAGCATACAAATGTTGGGTATCAAGAATCATACCGAATGCAGAATAATGACCAACAAGAAGGTAGCAAATGGATAAGAAACAATGGAAATGATGAGATGGTTCGTAACATGCCATTTTGTTTCAATGAAAAGTTTTGTTATGTTGGCGAGAGGTTGTAACTGGAATTTTGTGGCACTGGAACACTTTATTTTCTAATAAAAAATACAACTTCTTTCTGTTAGTGTTCATCATTGTTAACTTAAAGGATTTAGGTCTAGTAGCTTTTTGTGACACTGTTAAAATCTTTTTCCTCATACAGGATAATTAACTCCCAGTTGGGATACACTTTTCTTCTGTGTTCACACAATTTATATGTGTATCCTGAAAAATCTATTAATTTATTAATATGTAATGCTGTTCTAACTTCTTTTTCAGTCTCATTTCTTTGTGCTGTGAAGAAATTTGTTTGCTGTCCTCCTTGTTTTTTTTTCTTTTTTTTTGCACAATATCTGCTGGCTTTTTCAAGGAAAAATAATTCCATGAATGATGGAGCTGAGAATAAGAGTTAAAAATGTTAAAAAGAAGGAAAGGTAGAAGTCTTAATTTAGGAGAAGGTTTTGACAGTGCCTACTGGATGACAAAGTTTGCCTAAGTGACATAATTTTATTTATCTCAGAAAACATAATAAAGACATCCAATAAAACTCTTAATTTAGTCCCAAAGAGTAGATATAGATATTTATGGGTGTATTTCCTTAGTACTGTTGTATAGCTACAAGAAAGCTTGCCTGACAAGAACAATGCAGCCATGGAAACATCTGAAAACACAGCATACTTATGCAAAGCAGGATTTCTGGCTATGAATTAAATAAAATGAACAGATTCATTCTGCTTTGATGCTTGTATGCAACTAGCACTATCAGATACCATTGAAGCCAGGCTGGATTTATTAATGAGAAAAGTTCAAGAACAAGGATGAAACTGGTATATTTTTTCATGTGTAACATTAGAGTGAGTTTTATTTTATATTTGTGTTTTGAACTATTTATAATAAAGTTAAATTTCCATAAATATTTATCTTTCATGACCACAGTATATTTCCCGATTTATGGCAGAGTAGGTTTGTGTCATAACTGATTTTCCTTCCCCTTGCCCCAAACCTGCTTTATTTTTTTATGTACTGTTGCTTTATATTCAAAGAATGGAAACAAGTGAGCAGCAGTAAGATATAAGGTTTATTAACTTTCTTTCCTTGCACACTACAGTATGGTAAGGCAGCCTTGGTGTAAAGCTGGCCACTCACCTTGAGCTAATGCAGAGGTCAAGAAAATTTGCATCTATACATTCACTCCATGCACTTTCATGGCACAGTGCTTAGTTAAGCACAGGAACCACTTTACCTTTACCTTCTTACACTATAGTAAAAGAATAACCAAAAATTTGTATACATATTTTAGTTTTATATTCTCTTTAGGTGAGCTGGGATTGTGACTGGCTACAGGCTGGACAGTGGAGGGGTTGGGAGTTGGAGTTTGAGTTTGAGTCCCTGTAGGGTCAAGAATTTTCTCTTTCCACAATGTCCAGACTGGCTCTGAAACCTTATTTTAAATAAAGCAGGACGATGGATGATGTAAAGGAATAATTGTATTATCAATAATACGAATTCGCATTCCTGTAGAATATTGAATTTCCTAAACAATTCCCTGCAAAAAACTTCCTTTCTAACATCTACAATTATTATACAGATTTTCTTCTGGTTGCAAAACGAGTACTTTAAATGTACGTTGTACTTCCCAACAAAATTACTCCGTATGACGAATGTTTGTAAAATGCTTTCCTACTAAACTTCACCTTCTTGCATTCAGAATCACTGCTGTGATTATACATTATAAAGCACGAACAAATTGGAAATTTATTACATAAAACTTAACTCATGCGAAGCACTGGAAACATAGATCCAATTTTCCCTCCCACATCGAACTCAGTTCCACGTCGAACCTTCATATGATTCATATTTGCCGATATTTGCTGCCCATGCTGTTTAAGACTTTACGCAATGTTACCAATGTGATTACTTTGAAAATGTAAACCCTTCATTGACTACAGATATTCATATAACGACGAAATGGGATAAAGTTAAGGTATTAGCTGACGTCTCGAAATGTATAACTTTTCAAGTTATTTAAACTGGTGGAGTTAGATCAAGATTCGTTTAATTATTCTATTTGAGTGTATATATTGGTGACCTGTATGCGATATCAGAGACACCTTGCGAGTTACGTAGGTACGAAGTAAATATTATCGGGTGTTGTGCCAATGTTTTAGGTATGTCGATGGCGAGAACGCGAAGTAATTTATGTATCTGAAATAATCCGAGTTATTCGTTAGTATCTAATTTATTTTTTTGTTAGTATGTCGTCCCTTTATATTTTACTAATTACGTGCGTCGTTGTAGGAGTGTACGGCGATGAACATAATCATGTTGTAAGTCAGATAATTTTTCAGTATTTATTCTGAAATGGATGTTGACGGAACGACTTTTGTGTGTGTTATGCAGTTGGTTCCTTGATGTTGATTCTCCTAAATAATAAGTATGTGGTGTAGCATGTGTCGTCATTTTCATCTTGTATCATCAGAAACCGCTGTCCCCATCAGTAAGAAGAGAGCAGAGTGGGCACTGTTTGACGTTACTGATGGAGTGTTTAGTTGATGGGTGTACTACTAGTATATTTAGTTTTTATTTGTGGTGTAATGCATATACTTACGCAGGATATTGGTATCCTTTTTACAGAGGAAATTATCGCACTGAGATGAATTAAAATACATTTCGGAAGTTCCTATATTGGAAATGGGAAATTTGGAACTATAGTTTGAGAATGTGTTATGTTGTAATTATGCTATTTAATTTCTTGATATATTTTAGCAGTTTAAATCTCTTTCCATTTTTAAGTATTTACATCATTTTGGAGGATGTGGCATTTTGAACTCATAGTACAATGTTGTCATGATTTTTAGAACTGGCATCTGTAGGGGCCAGTGGGGAACAAAAACTTGCTCCCATTACCACCTTTCAGAGATTTCGTAACCTTATGAACCAGACATGAAACCATTCCAAGTTCACTTACCACTGAATTTCACTTCAGTTATGCTGACTGGCTTAATTGGTTATGAGATTCATCATGAAGTGAGTTGGGTTGCCGTGTTCCTTATGTAATATTTCATTTTGGGCTTGTCAGAGTTGGGATTTTATGGGATTTGCACTTAGTGTGACAACATTTTTAATGAAGATGTAAATAATAATACTCTCTATAAATCTTAATGTGGGACTTGTGTGTAGGGAAATCATTATTGTTTCGTAATGTTAGCTAATTTGTGATGTCATGTGTGAGTTTTTATAGGGAGTGAGAGGTCATGGATGGTTGTAGAACCAGAACTTTGCTGATTATGATTCTGGATTTTGAATTAACTTCGAGATGCCAGATTTGGGTATGACGCCAGGAAGAGTATAAGGGTATAAATTAGAACCAGTGTGTGTGTGTGTAACTGACCGCCTCTGTGGTCTAGTGGTCAGAGTTCCTGCTTACAGATCCAGAGGTTCCGTGTTCAGTTCCCCAGTGCTACCAGATTTTCTGAGAAGTAGTGGGTCAGGAACAGGGTCCATTCAGCCTCATGAGATTAATTGAGGAGTTATTTCAAGGAAATAGCAGATCTGGTCTAGAAAACCGAGATTAACGGCCATGGGGGATCCATTGGGCTGACCACATGACATGCTCTGTCCTGCAAAAGTTGCCACTAACTTCACCGACAAGTGGCAGTCGTTCGGTCGGTATAGTTCACTTGTGGACTAAAACCATGGAGTTTGTTTTGTTTGTGCATGTAACTAACTTACTGTGACCAATCAGACATGTTGATGAGTAAGAATGTGTTTTTTCCCACAAAATTCATGTTCAACAAAATTCAAAATTATTCCAACAAAATAATGCATTATATATGGCTTATTTAATTATCCCTGATGTCTCATTGCTCAAGTGACAGAAGTACCTTTGCAGAAAGACTTTTAATATCATTCTAATGTTTGTGCCTGCCGATCTGTGTGTGTTCACATTATCCTGTGCTCAATTGTGTCACAATTCCACTGTTATGCCTTGTAATTCCTTGCCAGCAATAATATGAATGTAATGCCCATGGGAAGTTCTAAAATTTGGTGGGGGGATCAGTTGGGTTCCTACAGACTTCTTATTGTTTATTTTATGTTGAAGGTTGTTAATATAGTAATGATTATTTCCGACAACTATACCACTAGCAGTTATGCTCAGACGTGCACCACCAATATTAAAATCAATGTAAAATGGCCTTTGAAGGTGCACAGGGTATTAAAATGGCTTAGGGCAAGTTGTAATGATAAACTTTTATGTTGACATTACTGAACTGTTTGAGTGGTATGCTGGGGAATTTATTGACCAGCTTAGTACATGTAGTAGTTCCTTTTTGCCAAAGAGAGATGAAGTGACAGGAGGTTGGAGAAAGCTGCATAATGAGGAACTTCATAACTTGTACTCTTCTCCAAGTATAATTAGAATGATCAAGTCAAGGAGGATTAGATGGGCAAGGCATGTAACATGAATGGGGGAGGAGAGGAATGCATATAGGATACTGGTGGAAAATCTAGATATAAGGAGACCACTAAGAAGACCAAGGCGTAGGTGGGTGGACAATATTCAAATGGATCTTAGAGAGATAGGATGGGATGATATAGATCTGATTAGTCTGGCTCAGGATATGGACCAGTGGAGGGCTCTTGTGATCACAGTAATGAACCTTTGGGTTCCATAAAATGCTGGGAAATTCTTGAGTAGCTGCAGATTTGGCTTCTCAAGAAGGGCTCAGCTCCATAAGTAAGTAAGTACTTTCGTTTTTGTGTGTGGAAAAAAAATTATTACTGAGTAGAATTTGAGATTCTCACAGTGGTGGATATAACATCATGTAGTCCATTGAAAGTCAACTGACATTTCAGAGGATTAATTCCATCTACAGGACTGAAGAAAAAACTGAGCAAGATACCAGTGTGAAAGCCGAGTAGTAGGCGTGTGCTTTCACGCTGGTATCTTGCTTATCTGTAGGATGTCGGTGTTTGAAGAGACAGCCACTTAATAACTCCTATACAACAAGTATTTATTGTCGTTATACAGCACATGTGGATGAACTTCATTCAGCTTGAAGATTTGAAGGCCGTAGGTCGCAGGTTGCATATTGCTGGTAGTAAGTTGCAGATAGACCGGTTGAAGAAGAACTCACTCTCTCTCTCTCTCCCTCTCTGTTGGTTCTGCGTCTGAGTCTGAATCTTATCTTATGACTGGCTGTCAGTTGGCCAGTATGTCTTGGAATAAAGCACCCATCTGGGGCTTATAACCAGATTTATATTACTGTCAGACAGTTGTTTTGTTGATTTGGGGCACTCTATCTCACGAAAGGATGGGTCTGTCATTTACAATTGCTGCTGGTCCTCGCCAGCGCAGTCATTCTCGGGTCCGAGTGCCATGGGACTCACAATCATTTTTTACTGTCTTAGATTCAAGACTTCCTTTTTTGTCACCTCCTACGACTCGCAGGACTATAGTGGATGTATTCGACCTCCACCCCCTCTTTTCATTCATGTATTTGTACACTTTAAGTAGTTTCATTCTGACATTAAAGAGAGCGCCTGGCTTTACTGTTACTGCATTGTACTGAACCCCTTCCATGGATACTTTATTATTGAATGTTTCCTCATGATGATCGCAATTATTATGCCACAAGTGTGTTGTTTCTGCAATGCTTGATTTAATGTATGTGGTTCCCACACAGCTTATTACTCAACACTGAAGATGGAGGCTGTATGTTCTTCTGAAACGGTTGACTTCCAGTGGACTGCAAGACATATCCTAGAAGCCAGTACTCTGCAAATTTCTGAGTGTTTGAAAAAAATTACATTTGTTTCAGTATGATGATCATGATGAAGTTGTTCTGTGGATGAACACTGTTGGACCATATCATAACCGACAAGAAACATATGCCTACTTTTCTTTGCCATTTTGTGTGGGGACAAAGGAGAGCATTGGCCATTATCATGAGACTCTCAGTGAGGCTCTGCAAGGAGTGGAACTTGAATTCAGTGGCTTGGATATTGAATTCAAAGGTATAGGAAATGTTTTAATTGTTTACGAAGGGGGACCCAAAAATAACCGGAAACGACCTGTTGCGCGCGCATGCTTTGTAGTTACGAGTTGTGCTGCTAGGTGGTGTTAGCTGGGGGTCTCCCACGACTGTTAGTGAGCTGGCGTCAGTCTGAGTTAAGTGGTTTGTCTGTGGTGCTCTGTTGTGTGTGTTCCTGTTTCAACCCTTTGGCGATTAGTGAGATGGCCGACCAGAAGGAACAAAGAGTGTGCGTGAAATTTTGCTTTCTGTTAGGGAAAACTGCACTTCACTCTTCAAGTCGCGGCAAACATTCACGCGGTTTTCTCTTTGGTCATCTCCGAGCAAGCGAGGAACAAATTTTGCAGACACCCGTCTCATGTGCAAACCTTCGGTTAAAATTCGCTGGACCGTGCTCCATGAGATGTTCGTTTCCTCAGAAAGTTGGTCAATGGTCTTTCGACGATCTTCATCAATTTCACGCACACTCTTTGTTCCTTCTGGTCGGGCAACTCACTAATCGCCAAAGGGTTGAAACAGGAACGCACACAACAGAGCACCACAGACAAACCACTTAACTCAGACTGACGCCAGCTCACTAACAGTCGCAGGAGACCCCCAGCTAACACCACCTAGCAGCACAACTCATAACTACAAAGCATGCGCGCGCAACAGGTCGTTTCCAGTTATTTTTGGGTCCCCCCTCGTATTTGTGGGTAAAGGATTTCAGTTTGTTGTTAGTTGTTTGTCTGCCAACCAGTTGGTACCACGTATGCGGTCCTCACCACATGAACATGTGATGTACATGGTGCGTGATGCTCATCTATAGAATTTGTTATGCCCATTGTCTGATCTTGCAGAGTAATACTCGTACATAAGGAAAATTAGTAGACAAACAGAAGTAAAGCTTTCATCCAACACCAGAGCCCTGTTTTCTATCAAAGAATTCCCTTGTTCCAAAGCAGTAAGGAAAAGATGATAAAAGATTAAGGAAATTTATCAAATTGTGCTTGCAGTAGTTGTAAATGATAATATTCTGTTATATTATTTACTGCAAAATTGTTATGAAGCATCATTACACAGTATCATCAGACTTGATGGTATTACACAGTTTTAGTTGACATATTTTTGCATGTAATGAAGTATTTTTGGATAATTAGTATGTAATAAATTTCCGGTGTTTTGGAGATATTGTCTTACTCCTTTGTCAGGAATTGATGTAATGGGTGATGGCCGCTGTTAATTGTATATATATACATACTGTTTGCTCACAGCATTCTGTCTTGTTGTCTGGGGGTGGGCAGAGGAAGGCAGTCAACCATCTTGTCTAAGTCAGTTATGTGATGTTGCTGAGAGTCTTCCTAGGCAACGTAACATTGATGAGTGAGAAACTTCAGATATGGCAATGCAATTAACAGTTTTCAGCTGTTTCCCTTCTCTTATGGCACCTGTGCGAGAGGGTGGTGGTTAGCACTGCAAATGATGGCTGGCAGAACTGTTGCATGGTGGGTGAACTTCATAAAAATGGTAAATTTTCTTTGAAATCTTTTTGTTTGGATGAAAATTCTGGTTGTTTGGATACTGGATAACCAGGAGTTTACTGTATAAACAGAGTTAGGGATTCTTGCCCTGTCATTACAGGTACTGAACATTATTCTATATTTCAGCTGATATCTCAAGCACTCCGTACTGTGAAATACAACTAACTGAAGAGAAGCAAAAAGCCTTTACCTATGCAGTGAAGAATCATTACTGGTATCAGATGTACATGGATGATCTTCCTGTTTGGGGTAAGTTATTTATTCTCTAGATGAGAGATTAATGATAATATTTGCTTGGGAAATGTGGCAGTTTTTAGTGACCATAGGCCATTAAATCCCATAAAAGTGATTCTCTATTTCCACTAATGATAAACAGCTGTTAGCTGTTTTTATAGTGTTGACCTAGTTATTTCAGAGATACGCATCTTTCACATAGATTCTGTACATTTTAAGTTTAGATACATTTTTGTTCAAAGGAGGTTCTGAATGGGATTTTTGCTGTAAAACCATTAAATAGTGCACTGAATATGACAGTGTGAGATTAGTACATGTTGCTTGTTAGAAGGTTTTTTGATAGTGGTTACACTATACACACATGCTTTGCGAATCAGCTCACCTCCTGTCTTCAGGGTACTGCTATTTTGCTGATGGTTGCGATGACTTAATGGTTATTTTTTTTTAAATTCACTTACTGGGGGGGAGGAGTCCAACTGGGTCCGCTCAACACGGCGGCCACTGATTGGCCTATTGTAGCCTGTCCCGGTTGATTATGATGATAGAGAATTTGGTGGAATGAAGATTGGCTATGGGAATGGAAGTACTCGGAGAAAAGCTATCCCGGTGCCACTTTGTCCACCACAAATCCCACTTGATCGGACCTGGCCCGCTGCGGTGGGAAGCCAGCGACTAACAGCTTGAGCTATGGCGCGGCCTTGGTTTAATGGTTAACATAATGTTTAGCAAGAAGGATTGGTATATTCATGAGTTTTGTAACACTTAATGCATACAGAATTTGGGGGGAGGGGGGATGGGTGCTCGGAAGATGGATGGGGTGGGATAGTAACACTAGGATAGATCTTTAAAGAAAAGGGTTACGTGGATGGAAGAGGTGTATTTTTGGAAATAGCTCAGTATCATGTGCAGTGATGGGGGTTTTTGTATCAGTGATACTGAAAATTTAGGTTCTGCTGGTGGGGTGATAATTATATTAATATTTTGTGTTGTCATCAGAGTCGAAAATAAAGACATTTTTCAGTATGATGACCCACCCGAAGGTGGAAATAGATTGAACTCCTGAGTTGTATAAATGTACATCAAACAGTGGGCAGTAATCAGCGGAACTGCCGTGTGAAGCAACTATGCTGTGGCATAATGTCCTTGAAATACATGCAGAAAACATGTGACCCTGAGTCAGAATTATTTAATCCAGTTGTTCCAAGACACATACTTTCTTTGTGTGTGCATGCACATACTAGCCATGACTTCTTTATAAAGTCGTCCATCTTTAACTGCTTCGCAGCCTATGACTTCTCATTCAGCAGTAGATGCGCAGAACAGGTCAGCCATTCACAACTGGCCAGCAACCAGTTCACTTTAAAGCAAGCATTATGAGTTGAAATCATTCTAAATTATTTCATCGTGTTTCAAACTCCTGTAATGAGGAATATCTGTAGAGTCCATAGCTCTTTTAAGAACTTACTGGCATACTAATTGGATTTAGTGACTCTACTTGTTGCATGGACTGGCTCTGTGGTCTAATAGTCAGAGGTCCTGGGCTCGATTCCTGGCGCTACCTGATTTTCTGAGAAGCAGTGGGTCTGGAATGGGTTCCACTCAGTCTCATGAGGATAATTGAGCTGTTTCAAGGAAATAGCAGCTCCGGTCTAGAAAACCAAGATTAACGGCCGTGGGGATCCGTTGCACTGACCACTTGACACCCTCTATCCGCAAAAGTTGGCACTAACTTTGTTGACAAGCGGCGGTCGCTCGCTCAGTATCGTTTGCTTCGGACTACAGACCACGGAGTTTCTTGTTGCATGAATAACCACCATTATTAATGCACTGTTCAGAGAGTTTTTAATATTATCAAATAATTGTATGCAATCTTCTGTAGGAATTGTAGGAGAAGTGGAAGATGATGATGGTACACCGAGTTACTACATCTGGACACACAAAAAGTTTGATATTGGATACAATGGGAAACAGATTGTTGATGTTAATCTGACCTCAGAAAATAAAGTGAAACTGAAGCTTGATGCAAAAATTCCTTTCACTTATGAAGTGAACTGGAAGAAATCTAGTATTAGGTTTGAAGATCGATTTGACAAATATTTGGATCCAAACTTTTTCCAGCATCGGGTAAGTACATTTTATGACTGTCCTGTATATTTTCTTCATAGACTGAATGCAGGTTAGTTTTTCATATAGCAGATCAAAGTGCATATTATCATGATTTGGGGGCATTTATGATTTATAGATGGCGTAATTCTGTATTTCAGCATGCTGTTGCAAATCTTTAGTTAAACATCTATGTATTGACAGTTCATCAATAATGCAACAGTTATTCACCATTTAACACTTAACACAACGTGTTTCGGCCATAGATTGCCATTTTCAGGTGTCTAATGCACTAGTGAAGGCAGCACCACATGCTCCTAGAGTGTACACACAAGCAAGGGGCGTTATGCAGATTGCAGATGTAGCAAAACAACGGGCTAACGAACAGAACAACAAGCTTCAGAAACGAACCTTCTGAAATAATCACATAGCTCTAGACAAGTGAAAGACGCCCCTTATGTGGTGGAATAGGATTTTACAAAAAATTGTAATAGAAAATTGTAATGGATTGTAATGAATTATTTTTATGTTATTTTAGGTGGACTGCAACACACGGTTTTAGCGCACATCAGAGCAGTGTAACAGTTTGGATGCATTAGACGTCTGAAGATGGCCATTTATGGCCGAAACATGTTGTGTTAAGTGTTAAATGGCGAATAAACAATTATTGCATTATTGACGGACTGTGGATACATAGACGTTTAATTATAGATGGCGTTTGGATTGGTGAATGGATTTATTGACCTGTTGTATACACCCCTCTGAAGTACAGTTTACAAATCACTGACACAGACAGACTAGTGTCCTGAGTCTATTACAGTCTACACTAGCCATTGCTAGGAAACGGCTGAACACTGACAGATGAACAAGCATAACTAATTTTATCATTACCAGCACCTCAAATTATATATACTGTGTAATACTAAATTAAAAAAAAATGTTGTGTTCCAGATTCACTGGTTTAGCATTTTCAATAGTTTTATGATGGTAATCTTCTTGGTTGGTCTTGTATCAATGATTCTCATGCGAACACTAAGAAAAGACTACGCTCGTTACAGCAAGGATGAAGAACTGGACGACATGGTATGTTTGACATAAAGCTGTATGAAAGATTTTTCATCTATCAGAATTTGATTTGGAGAATTACTTTGTAAAGTTATAAAATAAGTTGGGTTTGGCATAGTAAGATCACAGTAACCTGACCAGTAAGATAAAGCATTGAGTTATTAACAGTTTTGTACTGTACAGTCCCCTAAATGAGTCATGATTCCTCAGTAAAACCTGGAGGCTGGAAACTGTGGTTGAATTTTTTTTATTCATATATACAAAGCCCTTTGTCAGCACTTTCAGAGGAGCTTTATATACTATTTTGAGTGCCAGTGACTAACTGAGCTATGGTAAGGGAACGAGTCCTCCGGGAGGGACTTTAAGCCGTGGGTCCCGTGTCGTAGCTTTACAGCACGTAAAAGAACCTCATATCTCCAAAGGAGGTCACTGAGCCAAATTCAAGATCATTTCCCGCCCAGCAGTAGTTTCTAATGCCTCTGATAGATGGGTGAAGCATTATAGATACCACCAAGCCAGCAGAAGCCAAAGTTGCTGGCTTGGTCGGGACTGATGGTACACACCAATATTGGTAGGGTATAGAGACAGGTAGAATATCATAGAGGGAAGCACAGTGGACCAATACTGGTCTAAGTGCATGGGGAAACCCATCCTCTCCAATACCTAACTAACTAACTGAGCTATGGTATGGCCAGCTGTTGGCACAAACTTCGCCTACAAGCGGCAGTCACTCAGTGAGTATAGTTCGCTTGCAGACTAGAACCACAGTTGGTTTGTTTGTCCAATAAGATGGATGGAATTGAGGATGAGGATGAGGTTGGGAATTGTGAAGATGGTCAAGCTGATACAGGTGATAAGAATGGTGAACAGGGCAAGGCTGGTGAAGTGCAATGAAGACTATTGGCCTATTGGCTTCTATAGAAGGAAACAAACTCAATAAATGTTATGTATATCATCTTTTGTAATATTTTTATGTTCAAAATTTAAAAACTTTGCACTACATAGATTAAAACCTGAAGAGTTGTTTATTTACTTAGTGACCCTACCATGTTTCAGCATTTAATTGTGATCCTCGGAGGATAATTGTTCAATAAATACTGTAGTATAAATTGATCATAAAATTTCTTTTTCTGTGCAGGCATGTTTCCTAGCTCAGGATTTTCTTAATTAGGAATCGTGTTCCATTTGAGTAAACACAGTAGTAAATTGTAGAAGTGACTGATGTTCTAAATTATTACATTGACAAAAATTATGTGCTTCTACAGATGAACACGCTACTCAGTGAAATAAAAAAGTGGAATACCAAATACTTAAGAAAATATAAAACAACACTAATACACTAACAATGAACATACTAGAAAATAGCAAAGCTACACATAGATTGAAAAGGTATACCATCCTAACTCTTCCAGACATACATGAATAAAAGCCCAATACAGGAAATGAAATGATATTTATGATATCTGTGATTTTTTCTTGTGGGGTCATGAGAAGAACATTGTCTACCAGGTTAAGATCAATGAGCTTCAGCACCTGAAAACCCGCATAAGGGACGCTGTGGCTATGGTAACACCAGATGTGCTTCAAGCCTGGATATTTGTCGTGCCAGCAAGGGAGCCCAAGTTTAAATGTATTGAGGAAGTTATATATGCTGAAAAGAACTTTGATAACATCCCTTTGTAATGTAACCTATTAATTTGTATAATAAATCTTTCTGAGATAAAATGATTTTATTTTGGATACCTTTCATCCGGACACCCTGTATTCTTGTTTTGTATGAATTCTCTTCTGCATGTAGGAATATCATATGTTTTGGCCATTTTTAAAAGTGAACATATTTATGGTAGCATTTGTGTTGGTGCAGGAGCGAGACCTTGGTGACGAGTACGGCTGGAAACAGGTGCATGGTGATGTTTTCCGTCCAGCATCCCATTGCATGCTGTTCTCTGCCTTGGTGGGGGCTGGCTACCAGGTCACTGTGGTTGTACTCAGCGTCATCATCTTCGCTATGCTGGGAGAGCTTTACACAGAGTGAGTTTTATAAATGCTATAGAAATGGTGTTCGTTTCTTTTCTTCAGGTTCCTGGACTATTAATACGTTGGTGCTGGGAAGGCAGTTTTCTGAATATGTAATTTTAAGAATAGAAGAATTTTTGTATTTCTGTGTTTCGTCCTCTGTTATTTCCTTATTTTTTTTTTTGTCATGTAATTTATTTGTGTCTTTACTTCATTGGCACGTAGCCTACAGTCCTGGTATGCTAATCGCAAGTATTTATTTTATAATATAAAAGACATCTAGATTATGTTTCTCAATAAAAGTGTAACTTTAATACTTTATGATGATGATGATAAAATGTCATTAAGACGCTAAAAGTATAACATACACTAAAAGTGATTATCAGACTACTAAAATGTCACTAGTTTTTCATATGTTTCTTCTCTTTACAACATGTTTAGGCCACACATGGACCATTATCAGGCAATTTTGCTTTTGTTTTCGGGGAGACAGGTGCTTTAATAATAAGGATGATGCCTCAATGCAGCAGGATGCTAAAAAATATAATATTTCATAAGATAGTTTGGAGTGTTTGATGCATGCAGTAATGGCAGCATTGATAAAGTAAACTGTAGACTGTTTTGTGTTTGAAGTAAATCTTAATCAGGTGGTGATACCAATTTGACAGTTTTATCACTTATGGGTTGCAGTCTGATTAAGAGTGGAGATAGTTCCTACAAGACTTGTGCTATCAGAAATGTCAGGTCTGGAGATAGTTCGTGCAAAGCTTATGTAATGAGGTTAATGTATACATTCACTCACACACACATGTATGTATATATATATATAATTGAAAAACAATGTGTTGTCATGTTAATTTTTTATTGACGGCTCCATTTTTCGAATGTTGTAACACATATTGAAGATAAAATTATTTTCAGTGGAACTTATCAAGTGTAAAAACTCCATTACTCTGTAAATATCTAAGATCCAAATTTTTGGATTATGTGGACAGCCAGCAAAACTGAATGTGTGTGTGAAATTCCAATTGCATCCAAAGTCTGGAGACTAGTCTAAAACTGGAGCAGTGATAACACTAAAGTTGATAAGTTACATCCGTTCTCTTTTTCTTTTTAGTCACTTATATATCAGAGATTCTAGCAGATGAGTCATAATACCAGGCATCCTGAATAAAACTCAGCAGTACAAGTTACACAGTAAACTAAAGAAATTACATTACGTTAATGCCAATTGTTAAAACATCCATGCACACGCTTAAGTGGTTTTGATGCTAATTAGGATATTGAAATTTGTGTTATAAATTTAATTTGGAAGTAGTTATAACTTTCCTCAGTTCCAGAATTAATGTTACAGGCGAGGTTCACTGTTAAGTACAGCCATATTCGTGTATGCAGCTACATCACCGGTGAATGGATACTTTGGAGGAAGCCTTTATGCTCGTATGGGCGGAAAGATATGGATACGCCAGATGTTGCTTTCAGCATTCATGCTCCCAGCTCTAGTCTGTGGCACCGCCTTCTTCATTAATTTCATTGCTATTTATTACCATGCATCTCGGGCCATTCCTTTTGGGACCATGGTAAGCTGTAGCACTTTTCTAACAAGCTGTTGGATAGGAGAGTACAGAGAAAACATGAAACAGTGTTGTGTTGTAGGGAGAGAGAAATGGTATATTATAATTGTACTCTCAGTTAATGAAGACTGTTGCATTTTGTGTGTACTGCTTACACCACAGATACACTCTAGCTGTGAACAGAGATGGTCGTGCCATGGCTCAGGTGTTTAATCACCAGCTTCCCACCACTCTGGCCCGAGTCTGAGGCCAGGTCAGATCATGTGGGATTTGTGGTGAACTAAGTGACACTGGGGCAGGTTTTCTCCAACTACTGCAGTTTCCCCTGCTAATCTTCATTCCACAAACTGCTTTACACTCATCATCCAGAGTGGTACAATAGGCCATTTAATGACTGATGTACCAATTGGACTCAGTCTCACCCCTCCCCAAGAAACTTAAAAGAAAAGTACGTATGGATAGAGGTAAATTTCCCCCACCAACCTGAACTCAGTTTTAAAGCACAGAAGAATATTTGCTCCTGACACGCCAAGAGTTTTTTTAATACAATAGCATTTTAAAAATAGGTAGTATATGTATCCTTGTGGGGTCTTAAGAACAACAGCATTTTTAGAAGAAGACAAAATAAATTGGCATATATGTGTATGTAGGGTCTGAATAACCATAATTGTGTTTGTTCCTTAAAGCATGGAACTTGACATTTTACAGGTTACAGGTTTTCTTCATTTTCAAAATAAATTATTTTCCTGAACAATTTCAGAATTACCAGTGTTGGCAATCTAGAAGTTGTGTGTTTAGTTGGATATGGGAACCAAAGTACTGAATTGACAGTGTTCATACACGCATATGAACTTTTGGTTTCCATAGAAGGCAGGGAATTTCTTGACAAACTGTGAAACTATTATCTTTTCAAGTGGGATTCTGCTGCATGAAGTATGTTAGTATTTATCCAGGTATGAAATTAGATTCTTCCTAATTTAGCATTTACAGAAATTTATGGTTATTTTATAATTGCAGAGAAAGCAAAATATATCACTGGGATGAATATTTATATCACTCGAACACAGATTTTAGTCTACTAATATCCATAACTCTGATGTGATCATATTATAGCAAAATAATCCATTGCTAGACAATGTATTGGTAAAACACATTTCACGGCAATAAACATGCTTGGAGGGATCAAAGCATTACCCTGAAATAATACGTGGTTTCTGAGAAAATGCGTTACACGGTAATGGAACCCTTAGACACAGTGATCTCTATTGTGGCCACGTGACAGTTATAAGAGGCATTGGATTCGTGAATTCGAGAGAGAGTAAGACTAGAGATCAGTCTGGGTTTAGTGAGGGATTCATCAGATATTAAGGAGTTCAATTTGTTATAGTCAACTGTAACTGTAAAGGTTCGGCCACGCAGTGCGCTACGCTCTTCGCTACGTAAGCTGTGTACACTCTGTGATGCAGCTAATATAGGGAACATAGCATATGGAAGTTTGTGTGGCCAATCACATTGGCAGTAAAGGGAGATATTTTTCTGTTCGTATAGCGAACATAGCATATGTAGCGCTCTGTGTGGCCGAACCTTTAAGAAGTGCCAATAAACTCAATTGTCAAAACCAGAACCCATGATTATTAGTCACGTCAACCCCTTACACGTGACAGTATAAACACAATATTTGGTGGGATTTAATGTTTTAAAAAGTTACAGATGCTTTTGTTCTATGATAACAGGTTGCTGTTACGTGCATCTGCATCTTCGTGATATTGCCATTGACGCTTGTGGGTACGGTGCTTGGGCGCAATTTGGCAGGACAGCCAGACTTCCCCTGCCGTATCAACGCAGTACCGCGTCCAATACCAGAGAAAAAGTGGTTCATGGAGCCTGTAGTAATTGTTGTTCTTGGTGGAGTCTTGCCATTTGGTTCAATCTTCATAGAGATGTAAATACATCGACCTTAGTTTTCATCACAAACTCTGATTACAGTAAAACCTTGTTATATTGCTTCCATCTCTAACTTATGTATATCTTCCCAAAAATTGTGTTTGATGGTTGTGGGGTGCAAAGTATGCAAACACTATTTTTCATAGTATAAGTTTATGCATCAAATTGAATGTGTTGCGGTAATGTGGTTAGGGACATTCATGCTTGCAGATTATATCACCTGATTACTTGACAAACACTGATAAACTTCAACCAATGCGTAACTTATGCTGAAAATGCAATTAAAGTTGGTGCTGTGTGGGAACATGGTATGACATATTCATGCTTACCAACTTCACCATGCAGTTCCTTGATCAAGGGCAAGAGTTCTTGATAAAATTTGAATTTGCGTGTCATTTTCGTGGGAAATATGATGGGTGGATATTCATGGGTGATGGTCTAATGGTCAGAGTTCCTGGCTACAGATCCCGGCGCTACCAGAGTTTCTGAGAAGTGGTGGGTCTGGAATGGGGTCTACTCAGCCTCATGAGGATAATTAAGAAGCTCTTTCAAGGAAATAGCGGCTCTGGTCTGGAAAACCAAAATTAATGGCCATGGGGATTTGTTGTGCTGACCACGTGACACCCTCTATCCGCTAAAGTTGGTAGTAACTTCGCCGACAAGCAGTGGTCACTTGGTCGGTATAGTTTGCTTGCAGACTACAGGCCATGGAGTTTCTTTTTGTGTTTGTGGCCTCCATTGTATGATTCTTGATTAACACTGAGATGAAAGTGTCCCTTGATATTTTCACCATAACACATTTAACTTTAATTGTCCCTTTTTGTGTGTGTGTGTGTGTGTAAATTGGGTGTCAGTCAAGATTGTGTGATGGATAAAGTATAGAATTTAATTTGTTTCACAGAATATCATGTTTAGAAGTATGGGTACATAAACTATGCGAACAAGTATGATAATTAGTGTCCATTGTTTATCTTCTATCAAAATTGCAAATACAACACCACAGGCTGTGGATGAAGCACACACAAACCAGGAGCATATGGCAGTCAAAAACTGAAAGTAGACCACAAACATGAGGGGCAAACTGCCGAGAAAAACACCTTGATACATTTACGAAAATGACGACACCCCGGGTGAGGTGAAATAATATGCAACAGAAGTTTTAAAGGATTTTATCTCGTTTTACTTAAAAAGACAACTACAGCGTGTGTTTTAACATGAATTAAAACAGTGTAGCAGTTTTTAACACAGTTTTAGTAAAATATCTGTAACATAAAAACACCTGAAGATGGCCGTTTGAGGCTGAAACATGTAGTGTTGAAGTGTAGAATGTAAAAGTGTTGCAATTTTGACGGAAGATAAACAATGGACGCTAATTTGAACAATTGCAACGGGATGCTGAAATACAGAATCTCAAGTACAATAATTTTGTACATGATGGAGACGATTGTTGTCAGATGATACAGGATATGTTGTTTGCAGGTATTTTATCTTCACATCATTTTGGGCGTATAAAATCTACTACGTTTACGGCTTCATGCTGCTGGTGTTCATCATCCTGATGATAGTCACTGTATGTGTCACTATCGTCTGCACGTATTTTCTCCTGAACGCAGAAGACTATCGATGGTAGGTTTACATATGCATGCCAGTAGTGATAAGACAATTTTGAGTTCAGTAAAATGCACACACACCCCATACTTTTTTATCTAGAAAAGTCACCAAATATTGGGATACATGGCTTGTTTGTGAGAAGGTTGGTGACATGTGAGGCTTAAGAAAGGTTGGCAGAACTACTCATTTTAAGTGCCATCATGGCTTTCATAACTTTCTCTTCTTTTCATGTACCCATACACAGCCTCAGTCTAAGATGTGTGAGGTACTGTACACATGTCTGCTAAACACGAGTATGATCGTGGTTCATAATAAATTTGAAATATAGGGTGTCCAGAATAAAAAATGTATGCCTTGGAAACTAATTGTCATACACATATCTGGTTTATGTCATCGAAAAGGAAAACACTGAAAGTTTTTTTTTTCTTACCCGGCTTGTGTGGATACGCTGCCAAATTTCTGCCACCAAGTTAGGAATCACCTGGACAGAGAGATGGTTGGGATGTGAATTGGCAGAGGTGGACAATCGCATGGCCTTCTAGGTCATCAGATTTAACCCTAGTTAGTTTTATGTTGTGGGGTTATGTGAAGAACACTGTCTACCGGGTTAAGATCGACGACCTGCAACACCTGAAAGCTCACATAAGGGGCCCTCTGGCTACGGTAACACCAAACATGCTTCAAGCCTGGATATTTGTCGTTCCACCAATGGAGCCCACATTTAAATTTATTGAGTAAGTTATATATGCAGAAAGAACTTTGATAGTCTTCTTTTGTAGTTGTGTAACCCAGTAATATGTATAATGAATTCTTTCTGAGATATAAAGATTTTATTTTGGATACCTTTCATGCGGACATCCTGTATTAAAGAAGTAGAAGGAATTGGAAATCGTGCTGTTGGCAGAAGATATGATAGTGAAAAATGAATAAAGAGGGTAGAAAGAACTGATGCTACAGATGAGTGGCATGAGAGGGTTTCTCATATCAAGAAAACAGATATCCTGAAGTAGAAAGAAACCTCGAAATGAACGAGAATCAGTAGTAGTTTTTGTTTCTTAAAAAAAATGGTCCATTTTGCTTATTCAAGAGTTTGTAATATTCAAGAAGGCATGGTGTATAGGGCATTATTTTCAGAAGTTTCTCAAACATGAAACCACTTATACTGAATATATATCTGGAGCCTCGCGCCGGTACTAAAAACTGCATGTGTAAATGGTTGTGGACTGGGTGCATTACGAGTATAGTCATAGAATCAGAGTTAGGTTAGTCCAAGTGTAGTAATGTGTTATTTCATATGCTGTTTTCTTAATGTAAATATGTACTGACAATTACTAAAATGCTAAATAACATGAATATCAACCTTCTTGTGAAAGTTTCCTTCTTTTGCGGAGGGAGAGAGAAAAACATGATCGTAATAGGAAAACATGCACAATTTATTCCATACTTTTGTATTTTATAACGTGTAAAACGTCAGATTTTTATGTTTATTTCAGGCAGTGGACAAGCTTTTTGGCAGCAGCTTCGACTTCTGGCTATGTCTACATGTATTCCTTTTACTATTTCTTCTTTAAAACCAAGTAAGTTTATCATTCGATTTTACAGTCTTTGAGGATGAAATTGGTATTGCGAAGTTGAAAAAGTATAAATCGCCAGGTAGTGATCAAATTCAGGGGGGGCTGATTCAATCAGGAGGTGAAACAGTGTGGTTTGAGATCCATAAACTTGTTAATTGTGTTTGGAGTAAGGAAGAATTGCCTGATCAGTGGAAGGAGTCTACTATTATACCAATTTACAAGAAGGGTGATAAATTATCATGTTACCATACTTTGAGCAGACAGGATTCTTTTGCTGTGGTGTACCGTTTTTGTCTTTGTGGAATTTTGTTGTTATAAATTTCGCTTCTTGTTGTGTCTCTTGGTCCCTAGTCTTGGAGCTGTTTTGTTCTCCCTCGGATTCTAAGATTTTTCTTTTGAATGTCTTTAGATCATGTCATGTCTATGTTTTCCAGGATGTATGGCCTGTTCCAGACAGCTTTCTATTTTGGCTACATGGCTTTGTTCAGCCTTGCCCTTGGAATAATGTGTGGGACAGTGGGTTATGTAGGAACAAGTGTTTTTGTGAGGAAGATCTACTCTACTGTGAAAATAGACTAGTTTGAAGAATGAACCACCATTTATTTTAATATGATGTAACAATTCATACGACTTGCAGTAGGTGCGTGTGTTCAGGTTTTTACAGAAGTTGAGAATTTTATGTGATTTATGTAAGAGATATTGCATTTTGTACAGAAATGTGGTATGTGTTGAACGATTAGAATAGTGCACTGGATTTTGGTGGGAAGTTTGATTTTGTTAAATTCTTACAAACTTAATGTTAAATTTCCCATAATACACTCTGTTCCTTATTCAAAGGAAGCTTGATAAGAAGACCACCTTTAGATGCGGCACAGATATCTCAAACTAACAAGATGAAGCATTGTTAATGTTATTTACTTCTGCTTGATTCATTATTTGTAGGTTTTCTTAGTTTCCAGTTCGTGTACATATTTATCTTGTGTGCTGTTTTTAAGACCCAGTCAGATGTGGAACATTTCTAATTAAGAGTGTGTAGTGGGTAATGGTTGGTTAATCAAAATAATAAAGTAAACAGTGGATTTCTATATTCATTTTGGAAATCAGTATGAAACGTTGTTAATAGAACTGATGTTTCTGAAATAACATATTGTAAACTGGTAGTAGTAAGTGAGAAATA
The DNA here is from genome assembly GCF_002891405.2 of Cryptotermes secundus. NCBI lineage: Eukaryota > Metazoa > Arthropoda > Insecta > Blattodea > Kalotermitidae > Cryptotermes > Cryptotermes secundus. Next base: position 266,295 of record NW_019719361.1, on the reverse strand, counting down.
TCCATGTAAAATGTGAAGGCACTGACTTGATGCAATTTCCAAAAGGCTTGTGTGATCTTAAGGCTTCTGTTTTCTTTGATTAATTTTTAATAAGGTAATGTTTTCTGATCTATGGACCATAACACGTTTTCATGAAAGAAGAGAGTAATGCTAGTGGCATTACATCACATGACTGGGAATTCTTCAGTTTTATATATGAATTCCTCCTCCTCATTACGGCTCGAAAGTCCCAGCGTTAAAGTTCTTATTTTCATTGAATAAACTTGCAGGATTTCACCATTTATCATACCGATACATTATTGACCTAGTAAAATAAGATTTATTATTTAAAAGGCTGAGGTTATTTGTGCAGTATGTGTTATTCTTTAGAAAACATTTATGCACCATCTGTTTGTACGTTATGGAACTTGCATTGAATATTCAAGAGAACCATAATTCATTACCGGAGATGTAATTACTTCGTATTTCTAAACAAAATGTGTGTATATAAAAGGTAGAAAAAATGTCATTTAGTTTACGTACAGTCCAAATATTTCAACTAATAACAAAAACCTTACCTTGTTTGCAGATATGTCCATAAGGAAATTGGATTTTGATCTGAGTAAGACTGGAAAGAGGTGAATTATTTTGTCATAGTTGAAGAGTATTAATTTAATCCGATAGCACAGAACACATTCCTTAGTTTGCAAGTGTGAAAACTGTGTGTTGTTACTTATTTTTTGCTTGGTTTTGTTGGTTAGGCAGACATGTTGTTTGTATCGTGAAGTGGTCATTTCTTGACTTTGTACAGTATTTCTTTAGTTCTGCACTTGTGAGAGAGTCAATGAATGGAAATGCATAGCTGTAAAACATGTATAAATGAATTAACAAATATATTTCATTGTAACTACATTCAAAATTCTGTTAGTAAGCTATGTACTGACTGTATTTGTAATTGGAGAATTTTGTAGTAACAGATTTACAACCCCTCCCCCCCACCCAGAATATACATGTTTTGAAAATATGTACTTTTTTTTTCTGGGTAGCATGGGTAGGCTACAAAGAACTGAAAATGTTTTTCATTTTATGTGTCAGAATGCTTTATTATGAATTTTCTTTATGTTCTGTAACAGTGAAGGGATGACAAATGATTATTACATAACCATAATTCCTATAAGGTAGTGTTCATATGTTCGAGCCCTGCAAAAGAATGAGTCCTGCGGCAGACATTAAACATCTGTTTCTCACTGGATGTGGTGCCATGCTGATAGATCGCGTTCATGTCTGGTGACTGGAAGATGGCTGCATGTGCTTCAGAAACAGATTAAATCCAGTATAGAGCGCTGTTTTGTAAGTTGACAGACCGATTAAACTTTTATCGTATAATAACTGTGTTCATCTACTCTTTGTTATAGATGTTTGGAAGTGTGACTCTGTAACGAAACATTTTTGGTCATAAGGACTTACACTCTCTCTCTGATCCTCTCATGTCGCTTCTTATAATAAATGTACTTGTTTTTCAAACATTCTATATGTATATAGTAGTGAGCGGCCTCCGTAGTCTAGAGGTAACGTTCCCACCTCATGACTCGTAGTACGCGGCTTCAAATACCTGGCCGAGGTCGTCGAATTTTTAAGGGCGGAAAAATTCAGGGAACAAGTCCTCCGGTAGGGACTTTAAGCCGTGGATCCCGTGTCGTAGCTTTATGGCACGTAAAAGAACCTCATATCTCCAAAGGAGGTCACTGAGCCAAATTATGGACGTTTCCCGCCCAACAGTAGTCTCTAATACCTCTGGTAGATGGGGGAAGCATTATAGATACCTCTCAGCTAGTAGAGCCGGTCTCGCTGGCTGGGCGGGACTGATGGTAGGCACCAGTACCGGTAGGATATAGAGACTGGTAGAATATAGAGGGAAGCACAATGGACCAATACAGGTCTAAGTGCATGGGGAAACGCACCCTCTCCAATAACTAACTATATAGTAGTGTATTAATGTTATACCATTAACAGCCAGATGTATATGGGAGTTTAAAATGATGACAAATTACCTACCCGTAGTTTCATACAGATTGACTACAATATGTTGTACATGTCATGTCCATATAATGAACCTTTGTTTGCAGCCAATTTTTCTGGTGTGTGAAGTAAGTAGAATTTGTTGGATTTCAGGTTCCATGGCCGCGACTGGGAAGAGTGCTGTCTTCTAGGATGTAACATGTTGTAGATCGCTAGAGGTTGATGGATGTTTTGGAGGAATGTACTGCCTCCATCTTCAGGGTCAAAGTCTCAAGTATCCAGCAAGAAACAAGATTGCAGCAGCTTGTTGCCTGCTTCTTGATTACAACCTGCTTGATATACTCTTTGACCCTGAAGGTGTGGGGGTAGTACATTTCGTGAAAACATTGAACTTCTACTGGAGCACTGCAATACATACCCAGGTCATAGTGCCCTTCTAAATAAGGTTTCTTTAATTAATACCTATCTTTAAGACAAAACACACATAACCCCCCACCCAAGAATGGATTAAGAGCACCTTCTATAGTTTTTGTTGTTACAGATGTTTCTTTTTTGCAAGGTTTAGCATATGCTATTAAAAAGACTATCTTATTTGCAGCATTTAACACATCAAGTTCAGATATCTTCTGGAGTTGTAGTTCTCCATTTTAATTCCCTTCCTTTTATGCATTCTTTTAGTATGCTTCAAATAAAAAAAATGCTGATATGACTCCCAATGCTTGTCTGTCAATCACATCTTTGAATTTTGGAATTTTTTTTTATTGAATTGAAACTTGGTATGAGAAATGGCAGACAAAGTTTCTGGAATACAAATATGAGAAGAAACAGCCTTTTATGATTGATACTTGTAATATATTCAGGCTGATAGTCCGAAACTTTTGATATAATGGTTTCTCTGCTATATGCCTGTGGTCGGATTTTAGAATTGGTGCAGGGTTTAGGATTTCTTATTCTAGTTCGTGTTGCAGCCAAGAGATGTACATTACGCTGAGTAGACCAAAGTACGCCATTCAAATTTCAAGCTTTGTTAAAACACAGTGTATTAAAAAAAATAACTTTCATATTGCTCAAAATGACTGAGTTTCAGATAATACATTTCTAGCTGGGTCTGAATATGTTCAACTGTTGTTTTTAATCTCGTTCAATATAGCCTAACTTGAGAGGAAAGTGTTAGGGTCTTCCAATGTGAACAGTTGTTACAGTCTTTCATTTCCATGGTTCTTTCTTTCTTGTGCAGTGCCAATTTGTGATAAAGAAGATGGTGATTTTTTTTCATTGTATAGAATATATAATAATCAAGAGTGTGTGTGTTCAGTTGTTATTTATGTTTCATATGTTATTCCAGGTTACAAATGCTTGACTTTATTCTTAGCATATTTGTGATACATAATTTCTAGCACTTACCGTTTCTTTCAGTAGATGGCATTATAAAGTGTGTTATGTTACGAAAAGCAGTATCAATTTATTTCTCAATGTGTTAACATTCGAAGAGCCACAAACTTAAAAAGGTTTAAAGACTCAGATATCTTAACTGTTGGAATGGTTGTTTCAGTGTAGCAACAACCATTCAGGTTTTTTATATTCATGTATGAATATTTTTGACATATATACGCTGTAATTCTGATTATCCCACATAGATTGCAGTCATGACCATTGGTAATACAAAAGGCCTTTCTCTTATGAGACAGCAGAAAAGTATAAATGTAGAGATTGGCGTAACTAGTCATTTGAAAGTAATCGCAGCTAATCGGTATATGCATTATAGGCTCTCCCTGTATGATGATATTTTATTTGTAAACTGATACTGAACAGTGCTTCAGTCTTCATCAGAAAGTGAAATCATAGTTCTTTTTTCATATATTTCAATCTGTTACTAAACTTGCAAGTAACTCCAAATTTTTGTTTCCTTAATGTCTGCTCTATGTGAAAACAATGTATTTTATAACCACTGACAAAAAATAATATACTTTATACCTTTTTTTTTTCACGTTCTATCCTGGCTCCTGGTACTTGTAAGTAGAGCATATATCTGTAGGAAAAAATGTAGAACCTCCCATACTTTGAATCTGCCTGTAGTCCACAAGCGAACTATACCGACTGAGCAACCGCCGCTTGTTGGCGAAGTTAGTGCCAACTTTCGTGGATAGAGGGTGTTTCATGGTCAGCACAACAAATCCCCACGGCTGTTGATTTCGGTTTTCTAGACTGGAGCTGCTATTTCCTTGAAATAGCTCCTCAGTTATCCTCATGAGACTGAGTGGACACCAGTCCAGACCCACTACTTCTGGTAGCGCCAGGAATCGAACACGGGACTTCTGGATCTGTAGCCAGGAACTCTGACCACTAGACCACTGAGGTGGTCAGTTCGGAAGATAACAAACTGAAATACTATGAAGGGAAGTCAAAAAGTTCCTGGAATGGTGGTATAGCGCTCTAAGGACATACGGCAACGCTTACCTAATGACCTTCAAAGTAGGACCCTTGCACGCACACACACTTGCTCCATCGATCCTGCCATTGTTGGAAGCAGTGGTGGAAGGCTTCTTTTGGAATCTTCCGGAGCTCAGCCGTTGCATTTGATTTGATGTCCTCCATGGTTGCGAAACATGTCCCCTTGAAGCCCATTTTCAGAGTAGGGAACAGCCAAGTCACTCTGAGCGAGATCGAGAGAGTACAGTGGTTGAGTGATGACACGAATGTTTTTCTCGGTGAGGAATTGCTGCACAACAAGCGATATGTGGCTCAGTTTGTTATTATGATGCAGAAAGCACTGTCCCTGCCACTTGTCGCGCCTCTTCCTCCGAACTGCATCGTGCAACCTCTGCAAAACTTGCACGTAGAAATGGCCAGTAACAGTACCAACTTCTTGCTCCAACTCCACAATGGTCATTCTGTGATCACATCGAATCAGTTGTCACACTTTTCTAATCATTTCCTCAGTTCTGGATGTCGAAGGACTCCCACTTCACTGGTCATCCCCTAACATCTCCTGCCCATTCTTAAACCGAGAAAACCAGTCGTAAACTGCTGATTTCTTTAGTGCAGTATCACCGTAAACTTGCTGCAGGGCCGATAGCATCTGTGAAGCAGATTTTCCCAATTTGCACATGAACTTGATGCTCGCACGCTTTTCGAACTGCGACATTGCGCTGAATGACCAACACTCACATCTAATTTAAACGGAACAGTAACTGAACACTGAAACCTGTCCAGACCTGTTGCGCCTGCGAGCAGACATGCTGAGCTTCCCACCACAACAGTGTGCACTATCTTATCGCTCGTTCTCCATCTGCAAGGGAATTCCAGGAACTTTTTGACTGTCCTACGTATATCTTATAATAAGTAAATAAAATACAGAAGATGTATTCAGATTCACTAATATTCTGGGTCTTAACTCTTGTACTCCCCAATATGAAATCATTTATTAAGAGTGATAGACTGTACTGAAATGCCCTAAGTAAAAGAAAATGGATATTAAGGGAGATAGGATGGGATGGTATGGATTCAATTGATGTGTCTCAGGATAGGGACCAGTGGAGGGATCTTGTGAACACTGTAATGAACCTTCAGGTTCCATAAATTCTCGAGTAGCTGCACAATTGGCGGCTTCTGAAGAAGGGCTCAGCTCCATGAGTGAGACAGTAATAAATATGTATAATCAAACTTCTTACACTAATTAGTGGAATAATCTAGATGTTTCTCTCCACTTACCAAAGTGGAACACCCATGAAAACATTCAGATAATGAAAAATACAAAAGCATGAGCGATATTTAAATTATATAAAATTAATTCGTGAGTTCCCAGAGGAAAGTTTTGTAGAGCCCTTCCAGCTAAATAGTGGGTATGACTGGATCATCTGCAAGCTTGTACGTTCTCCATCCACATTCTGTAATTGACACAGGTCATTTGGTTTTTGGTTATCTCTGGTTTGAGGCTTCTGCCTAGTTTTTGGCAGACTTGTTTGATATTGGCACTGCCAACTCAGGATCAACAAATCTGCATGGATTTATTCTGCTCCCTAAGCTTTGACATGACAAAGTGGCTTGTGCAAAATGCAGTTCGTACCATGGTGCAACTGTAAAAGTAAAAAAGCTAGATTACAGATTGCAGACGTAACACAACGATGGGCCTGCAAATAGAAAAAAACATCTGAAGTAAAGAATACAGATCAAAACAAGTGGATGACATCCCTTGTGGGGTGTAATAAGAATTTCACAAAATTTTAATAGATTTTATTTGATATTAATTAAGTGAACTACATAGTGTGCTATTTTAGTGCATACCAGTTGACTACCAGTATGACATCTTAAACCATGAAGCGTGCAGTCACATATGTGACGAATGAACAGTATTAGTACAGGGTAACAGTTTTAGCATAGTAAGACACCTGAAGATGTCTATTTAGTGCCAAAAGTGTAAGAAAGAAGGAACAATTTGTTGCATTGTTGATGGGCTGTGTAGTACATAAACAGTGTTAAAAAGTGTTAAAGTTGTCCCTGTGCTCAATTAAGTACCATGCCATGAAGGGTAGGAGGTGGGCCCCAGAGCTGGTCTGGATGCTGTGGAGAAGTGAAAAATCTCTTGCCCATGCCAGGAATCGAACACAGGTTATTCAGCATGTCGCTATAATGACTGAGCTACCCTGGCCCCTTAAATGTAAAGTCACAGTACTTAATTAAGCACCATGCTTTGCAGACACATGAATGGAGGTAAAAATCCACCATCTTGACCTTGGCCCTAGATAGAGATGTGTGGTGTTCGTACTGCTGTGATATCCTTATATCAGTTCATATAAAAATGCAGATAATATTGTAATTGTAAAAAATTATAACAAGGATATAAGATCAGAACTATTTTTGGTTGCTCAGACGTCTGTTACTGTAGACTTCATAGATTCCAGAGGGTTCTCACAGTGTATACTACTCACAATTACTGGATTTTTGGACCTTGCCCATTGTCCGGTATTCTAGAAACTAAAAAAAAAAAGAACGTTTCTTTTAACCCAGTAATTCTTTGATGACTTCGTGTTGATAATTTAAATTTTTAATACAACTTACTCATGGAGCTGAGCCCTTCTGGAGGAGCCACCAATTCTGCAGCTACTCAAGAATTTCCTAGCATTTTATGGAACCCGAAGGTTCATTACCATGTTCACAAGAGTCCTCCACTGGTCCCTATCCTGAGCCAGATCTATCCAATCCATACCATCCCATCATATCTCTCTAAGATCCATTCTAATATTGTCCACCCACCTACGCCTTGGTCTTCCCTGTCATCTCTTTCCTTCTGGCTTTCCCACCAATATCCTATACGCATTCCTGGTCTCCTCCATTAGTGCTACATGTCCTGCCCACCTCATCCTCCTTGACTTGATCATTTTAATTATACTTGGAGAAGAGTACAAATTATGAAGCTCCTCATTATGCAGTTTTCTCCAACCTCCTGTCACTTCATCCCCCTTCGGCCCAAATATTCTCCTCAGCACCCTGTTCTCAAACACCCTCAGTCTATGTTCCTCCCTTAATGTCAGAGACCAAGTTTCACACCCATACAGAACCACAGGCAAAATTATAGTTTTGTATATTCTAATTTAACACTCACACTTATGCTTGCTAGGTTTGTGCCGAGATCATACCAGGGATCGAATCCTACTTGAGTCAGAATTTGTGTACTGCTTTTAATTGTGTTTTAAGAACTTATATCATTGTTAGTATTTCCCTCTGGGGATGAAATTGCGGCCCACATAACATTCTACATTAAATTTACCAGTTCTAATTAAAGTTTCTCACCGTTACAATTTTTGTAATTGTTGAGTTGGGAACGTTTGATGTATAATTTATGCGTATGTTTGTGGTCTATCGGTATACCAAATTTCACATTACTAGCCCCTAAGATTCTTTCATTATCGCCGTCAAACCGAAATCAAAATAGAATCCGTAGGGGAAGAGTTATGTGTTCTGCAATATAACGCCATATAATCCCTGAAAGTCAGCCGACGTTTCGGATAAATATGTGCCTTCATATTCAGGGTCGAAAGTTAAGCCAAGCGGGTAGCAGCAACGTCGGTGGACTTTTAAGTCTATACGGTGTTATATCCCAGAAGACAGAATTCTTCATAACCATCTCTGTGAGAATCCCTGATCCTACATAGAATTTTAAGGTGTCATCCAGCCGCCATGTTATTTTACATTGTACAGAAATTACCTTAAAAAAATCTGGATATTTTTTGAAGATCCCCACACTTAGTGTCGCTAGAGTCCCTCCTCACAAGTTCGTGCGTCCGCCATGTTATTGTCAAGTTATTGACTTTCAGCCCAGTAATCAACAATATAAAACAGTAAGGAAAATCAACAAGCATACGATGGCAGATTTTGTCACAAAATTAAGTAATGAATCATGGGACAATGTATTTGACAGCAATAATATTGATTCTAAATTTAATTGCTTTCTGAACACATACTTGAGGATCTTTTATTCAAGCTTTCCCTTAAAAATAGTCAAAAATGAAAATAAAAACAAATCCACCTGGATAACAATTGGAATAAAAACTTCATGTAAACACAAAAGACAACTATATTTGGCCAGTAGGGACAGTAATGATCCAAGACTAAAAAGTCACTACAAAATGTACTGTAAAATTTTGTCAAAAGTCATTAAAGAAGCCAAACAGAATAACTATAACAGCCAAATTCTAAAATCAAACAATAAAATTAAAACCACCTGGGATATTGTGAAAGTTGAATCAGGAAAGAAATCTGTTAATGAAGACGTACAAAGTTTGAATATTGAAGGGAAGTCCACTAACAATCCACAAGCTATCGCAAGTGCATTTAATGAATATTTCCTTTCATTAGCTGAGAAAACATATTCCAATAATAATAATAATAATAATCATCATCCAATATACTATCTGTCTCGTGCCTTTAACAATTCATTTCCAAATATCAATCTCAAATTCTCAACAAGGAAGGAAATTGAAAACATTATTAAATCCCTTAAGCCCAAAAATTCACATGGATATGATGAAATCTCTACCAAATTACTTAAAGCAAGCTCTGTTTACATCAGTTCACCCTTGAATCATCTATGTAATAAATCTTTATCATCAGGTACTTTTCCTCAACGCTTAAAATACGCTGTAATGAAACCACTTTTTAAAAAAGGAGAGAGAAAATGCATCTCTAATTACAGACCAATATCCATATTGACTTCATTCTCAAAAGTCTTTGAAAAAGTTATGTATAATAGACTACTTGAACACTTAAATTCTAACAACATATTAGTCAAAGAGCAATTTGGATTTAGGAAAGACCTAACAACAGAAAAAGCAACCTATGAACTAACTAACGATATTTTAAGTGCTCTCAATGACAGATTAATTGTGGGAGGGATTTTCTGTGATCTAGCAAAAGCTTTCGATTGTGTTAATCATGATATCTTACTATCGAAATTAAATTTCTATGGAATAACTGGCAAAGCTAATGAATGGATCAAATCATACCTCAAAAACAGGTATCAAAGAGTTGAAATAAATAATAAAAACTCCAGTCATAATGCATTTTCAAACTGGGGAATTATAAAGCACGGTGTTCCACAAGGATCAATTTTAGGTCCCTTACTTTTTCTTCTCTACATAAATGATCTATCTAAAACCATCAACAATAAATCTAAACCAATTCTATATGCAGATGACACTAGTATAATATTTAAGAACTCTAAATTTGACAACTTTAAAAATGACATAAATATTGTATTTGAAGCCTTAAACAGATGGTTCGAAGCCAATTTACTCTCATTAAATTTTGATAAAACCCATTACATATCATTCACAACTAAAAACAACCACCAAATTGATCTGGACATCAGTTATGCCAACAAATTAATCTGTAAAGTACTTGATACAAAATTCCTTGGAATACATGTAGACAGTACACTGTCTTGGAAAATACATATTGAACAAATTATACCTAAATTAAATGCAGCTTGCTATGCGATGAGATCAATTAAGCCTTTTATGTCACAGGAAACATTGAAGATGGTTTACCATGCCTACTTTCATTCTATTATGAACTATGGATTAATATTTTGGGGGAACTCTTCACATAGTGTAATAATTTTTAAAATACAAAAGAATATAATTAGAATCATTACAGGATGTAGAAGTAGAGATTCATGTAGAGAATTATTTAAGAAATTAAAAATTCTACCTCTTCAATCGCAATACATATTATCGCTTCTCTTATTTGTTGTTTACAACAAAGATAAATTCAAATTAAATTCTGATGTCTATAACATGAATACTAGACAAAAATATAACTTCCACCTACCCTCATCAACTTTATCAGTATATCAAAAAGGAGTCTACTTTACTGGCATAAAAGTGTTCAACAATCTGCCACAAAGTATTAAAAACTTGGGCAATGATACTAAAAAGTTTAAATCAGAGTTAAAGAATTATCTACATGCTCATTCCTTCTACTGTTTAGATGAATACTTCAATGTAAATAGAGAATGATGTAAAATTAAGTTATATTAATTTTTAAGCTAAAATTGCCTGTACTTATGTATGTAACCTTTTGACTTGTTCTGTATCCAAAGGTACTAACCTGCTTAGGATTTATAGAATGTAAATAAATTCAATTCAATTCAAAAGTGTATGGAAATAAATTGTGCGAGGTTAGTGAGATCAGTTTTTTTTAAAATCGGTCAGTTGGTCAAAAGCTGAAAAGGGGCACACACAATCGTTATGGTGATCCTTTATTTTCCTTATGAAGAGAAAGTGGGCTAAAAACAAGATTATTGTGAAAATGTAAGCTTTGTGACCCATAGTACAGATATGCGTATTTACTGTTTATGCGGCGCGCACACAGCAGGATACAGTAAAGTTGGGGGCACGCGGTAGCGTAGTTGGTTGAGGCACTGTGCTACAAGCAGGAAGGTCATTGGATATTTCAGTTTACCTAACCCTTGCAGCCCCACTATGGCTTTGGAGTCGACTCAGCCTCTAACAGAAATGAGTTCCAGGGATCTTCCTGGGGGTAAAGAACGGGCGGCGCGTAAGGCTTATAACCTCGCCGCCATCTGTGATCCGACTGTCTAGAGAAAACGTGGGAGCCTCGACGTCTCACAACCCTATGGACCTCCACGGTCTGTTACAGGGGTAGTAGCTTCTATAGTAAAGTTGAGGCCCACTCAAAATAACGTTTAATGCGAACTCTTCAACACATTGAGAAAACCAGCCGTAATTTATACCAAAAAAAAAAACCTCTGTGGCCTGTAGTCTGTAAACGAACTATACCGACCTAGCGACCGCCGCTTGTCGGCGAAGTAAGTGCCAACTTTAGCGGATAGAGGGTGTCGCGTGGTCAGCGCAACGGATCCCCACGGCCGTTAATCTCGGTTTTCTAGACCGAAGCCTGTATTTCCTTGAAACAGCTCCTGAATTAGCCTCACGAGGCTAAGTGGGCCCCGTTCCAGACCCACTACTTCTATAAAGAATCTGGTAGCGCCGGGACCTCGGGAACTGTGGCCACAGAGGCGGTCGCCATAGTTTATATCGTGTTAAGATTAATATATTTTTTTTTATTTCGATGCGTTTTTTCAACTATGTGCAATCATGCTAATAATAATTGATGGTCATCTCACAATTGTTTAAGAGATTAGCTTACCAGAACTTGGGGAATCACCGCTATTGTGCGAGCAATATTGTCGTAGGTCGAGCAGTGACGTAGTTTCCCCAAAACTTTGTATGCGAACACAAGGAATCGTTTTCAGTTACAAGGGCTTACTGGACAGCGGGGGAAAAGTGACAAATGGAATAATAATAATAAAGAAATGAGGTTCCCATACACGAACAGCACTCATTGACCGTGACGTGCGAACATTCTGCTGGGTCATCTCAGTCGCCCATCTGTCGTAAGTGCAGTCCGCTATCCTGCGTTCCGTATGGTACATTGTTAGTCATCCACCTCTCAAACCATGACTTTTGCAGTAAATGCATTATTCAGTTAAAATAATGTTATCCCGTTTAATTTTCCCTTGGGGCTGTAACACCACGAAGGTGTATGTATGAGGCGTGTGAAGTTGAAATTTCACTTATCCTAGACCTCAAGATAAACGGAGAGTTATCAGCTTCACGCTCCATACCCTTGATCCCCAGACTAAAGAGCTGTAGGCACTAAAAACGAAAAGAATATGGGTCAAGCTTTTGTAATGTCCGTTGAAAATTCTCCAGAAAGCTTCATGTCCTATATAAATTATATCGTATGCAGATCAAGCATATTTCAAAGTCTGTAGGCTGGGCTACCGGGAAATCACAGTTCGATATTTGGGCAGAGATTTTTAACTTACGTTCCTTATTTTGAAAGATGAAAGTAGGCTTATGAGAACTCCATGCTGTCTTTGAACTCCCCTCCCCTTATCAACTTTTGAATTTCTGAACCAATCTTTATGAAATGTGATATATATATATATATATATATATATATATATATCATGGTGACAGCCGACTCAACGTACTCCATAAATCCCTCCAATCTGTTTTGTGTGTCTATGTGTATCTCCTTAAAGTTGCTAGGCAGCGGCTCGGTAAAAATGTTACCGCGGCAACGAATATGCGGGCCGTATTGTATCTAAGAAAATATGCTATTAATTCTTCCCAGAACTTCTTGTCTCTTCACAGCATCAAGACTGGCCCTGAAGCCCACCCAACATCCTCTCCAGTGGGGGTTGTTTTCCCCAGAGATAAGCCATTCCTGGAATGAAGATGACAATGCTACATTTCTGGTTCAACCTTACAGGAGCGACACTAACAATAAGCGTACCAGGTGAATATAAACATTTTTTCGTAGTATGACTTTATGAATATTTTGTTATAAATTTCATACAGAACTTCAACTTCACAAGCATTTCTTAACCTGTTTCAGCTCACTGAAGTGGAACCCGGAAGATGTCATTGCCCTTTGAGGATTAAATTGCCAATATGCAATTTTATTTGACAACGCAAATTTCAGATGTCACTTATAGGATAAATTTCCTGGAAGTTACTCGGGAAATGAGTCCGGTAATATTCTGCATTTTCTTTAAGTAGAAACACGTTTATCTGTCTCAGTGTTAAAGCTGGTGGTGATGTTTCTTAAAAAGACATTTGGAACAGCGTTATGGGTGAAGGCTTCTAGCGACTTCATTTCATAATTTCCTTGGAAGATCAACCGGAAATGGGGCGGGGGAGAAAACCAAAAGAATATCATCATACGAAGACAAAGTATAAATTCATCCGACATTTTTCGGCGTAGAACCCCAACACCAAATTTTATCTAAATCTGTTCATTAATTTAGGAGATGAAATATACAACAGAACATTTATTTTCGCATTCAGCTAATTCATGTTATGCAAGGAATTCACACAAATTCATCCGAAAAATAAACACTCCGTTTTCATAACGGAAACCATTCTAGTATAGAAAATATTTGCTGTTTATTGTGAGAATCAGGCAAAACCCAGAAAGACATTCCGAGTAACTTAACACTAAAACAACGACACATACAACTACCAGCTCTCAATAATAAGTTAAGCAAGATAATAAAGAATTGAACAATGATTCTTCTGTTGTTCACACTTTTCCACCTGCATGGGCTCTAAGGATACTGCAAGCAAGAATGCTGTGGGAAATTGGTGAAGACATGGAAGGATGTACTTGTCACTTCTTTTGAAGTACTTTTCCGGCATTTCCATAGAGTCATAGAAAAAAATATATTATGAAAACCGTCAGGACAGCCGGTTAACCAGCAGGGATTCAAATCGGGTACCCCAGGATTCAAGATCAGAGTTTTACTGGTGCGTTTACCTTCGAAGTAACGTGCAACTGTTGTGATGTTTTTATTGCAACTGGAAGTCGACGAAGTTATGGAGGAAGGTCAAACCAGACCCGCTTAATGGGTTTGTCCGATTCGCTGCTTTATGAGCAGGCCACAAATAAAGCGAGAAATAATTTGCCAGCTTTCTTGAAAACGCATTTCAGAATTGCAGTGGGATCAAAAGTTATTCCAGGTGGGAAGTGTGGGGAATTATGAAATACACACCCATTAAAAGGAACAGACAAACCACAGGGAGTGTTGATGAGCGTTTTATACGGCATGAACTAGTGGGGAGAGAGGAATAAAAAAGCTGTTCATAGTAGAACAGTGCAGCACGAGACTAGAGTTAGGTTAGAGCCATTTCAAAACCTGAGCTACAAATTTACGGGCCAGGACAATGAAGATGGAATAAAATAAGGAATGAGAAGACAAATGAAATAGAGATAAGTGACAGACGAACAAGAAAATAATAATAATAAAAGCCTTTTTTTACGGATGTATTATAAACCGTTTATTGATTCCCACTGCGGCGGCTCTGGTTCGATGCCAGGTCAGGTCATGTTGGATCTATGATGGACAAAGTTCAACTGGAGTAGGTTTTCTCCAAAATTAAAAAATTCTACATGTCCTTTGGTTTCCTAGGTCTTTAAAATATTAAGAAGATTGAATGTATTTAGAATAAGGTACTCACAGGAACAGTCTTAACCTTACTTTTCGTCCAGTGATTGAGGCTAGCTCTTTCTAAGGGACCCAACAGAATAGGTGTTTTCCCTCACCTGAGGACGGAAACAGATCCAGTTTCCGAAACGTCGTGTTTTCCTTAGTTATCTTAAGAAACCAGGACGATAGACAAAATCCGAAAACCCAATATCTCTGTGTGTTATACACCATCGTCAGAATCCTATAGTAACTACTTACTTTTAGCATTCCATCGCCCAACTGAAAAGTAGTAAGGATGTAGTAAACAGATCTTCATTTTATTTCTAGAGCCTTTTGTGTTAATTTTTATTCTGTTTTTAACTATTCCTCCTCTGTCGATATCCCAAATATTTCTGATATTACTACTTTAGTATGTTTTAAATGTTCCTTACATTTCCGGCTCTGAAGTAAAGCACGCGATTCCGTGTCGAAATGCGTGGGTCCAGACGAAATCTCCAGGTATGTTATTAAATGTTTCCTTAAGATTTGTTCTCCTCTTTTAAGTTACATTTTTAATCTTAGTTTATTATGAAGGAACTTCCTTTCTCAGGGAAGCAAGTGCATGCTTTAATGGCTGATGGCCGATCACAATGGCCACATAATCTAAGACACGAAATATCTTCTTACACTCATAATCACATATCATAGGTTTGAATCCCACTCGAGGCATACATATCTCTCTGCATTTTATGTGTTTTTGTTGTCCTGTGTAGGTAGCGGCCTTAAGATTGACTGATCCCCCGTCCAAGGAGTCTTAACAACTTGGGGAAAGTCGAAAATTATCGTAGCTGAGGCCTGGAGCAGTTGGGGGACTCAGATTTAGGGGAACGTCCGCCGTTGGAAGCCGCTACCCAGCAACAGCTAAGGAAGACTGAGAAGACTTTGTAGTAGTTATAGTGTGTAACTCAGTCAATACTGTCGTAGTTATTTGTAGTTGCGACCTGTAAGTGTTCAATAAATTCGATTACCAATCCAAACCCCGTCTATAGTTAATTTGAAATCTTGACCATATATTGCCTTTGTAACATGTACCTATATGTAATTCCACAATTTAACCATTTTCTTTTTCAGGTTTTATTTTTTGTACAGTCCTATAGAGCTGAGAGTTTATGGTTTTTTATTTCTAGAATAAATACCCACTTCCACATACGAGTACACGCGGTTTGTTCACCGTCCTGAGCGTCTCTGCACTTAATTTCGGAAGTCGAACATCTTCTCCCTTCAAATAACAATGAAGAACCACAATCACCAGGATCGCTATTGTAGATCAAGTTCAGGAACTTGCTCCCCCATACCGAACGTCGAATCATTGGAAGAGTCTCTGATGAACTGGGTTTGGTGCATTTGCAACGAAAATAAGAAAAAATACATCTATTAGCTTCGCCGTTTCTGTCCGTCTATCCTAATGTAACAAGTCGAGAATCGCTGAACAGATTTTCATGAAATTTCGTATTGGTGAGCTGTACTAAAATTTGACGACATATCTCAGTTTTGGCTAAAATCAGAAGACCGTAATGGACATGCACTTAAATATATGCATGCGTTTCCACTTACAGCTCGTGCGCTAAATATTTATTGGAGCAAAGAGAATTTTTAGGAAACTGTGTACGAATATAAAGGGAAAATGAATATGCATTTATGTGCAATATCTTTTCGGTGAGTCTTTCCGGTTTTTGACGTTCAGACTAATGAGCCCGGCGCCAGAATTCTTACGCTATCGTAGATCCCACATTTCTTTACTTGGGTAAAAAAGGTAATAAGGTAAAGCTATCCTTTTAACAACCCCTGGAGGCCCATAGGGTTGTGAGACATCGAGGCTCGCACATTTTCTATACAATCTGTTCATAGATGGCGGTGAAGTTATTAGTCTTGCGCGCCGGTCGCCCTTTACCCCCAGGAAGATTCCTGGTACTCATTTCTGTTAGAGGCTGAGTCGACCCCAGGGCCATCGTGTGGCTGGAAGGATTAGATCAATTTGAAAAATTGCAATGACCTCATGGGGAATCGAATCCGCGACTTTCCGGCTTGTAGCATAGTGCCTCAACAAACTACGCTACCGCTAGTATCGCTGTATTTGTGTTACAGGCCATTTTGTGGAACAAAGCTACCCCATAAGTCGTGGTATATGTGTAATGAAAATTACCACCAACAGTATTTTCAAAATTAAATCGAATGTTTCTTAACTGTGTGTTCTATGTGTCTTTACGTGTGCTTCATGTTTCTTCTCGTGACAGGGGATTACGACAAACGTAGATGTAGAAAGTTTAGAAGAAACGATGCCGCTAATTGTACATGCAAGTGGGAACGATTGGTAATGGCATACGCAGGTAAACAAATATTCAAACGGTGAACAAATAAATCACTCACAAAGACACGACAATTGAGCAGAGTTCAAAACGTCATTTGTGTAATGTTTTTCATACAAAAACACAGCCTTCGGCCATTTCGGGGCACACATATCTGTGAATAGGTTATGTTGGAACGAAAATAAATATAAATTGACTTGAGGTTTCTATGACCTACAAAAACAGACAAACCAGTCAATAGAAGAATGTCATATAACAGAGTAGGGTGAATCTGATATGAATTGAAAATGTTTTAGTATGAATCATGACAGGCAGTTGTTTCTGAAAGACACCATTTCTAAAGTTTCCCCCCTCTGCCTAGACACAATATCATAAAAGGGTATAGGGTACTCATTTTTAAGCAATGTACACCGAACAGAAATAAACAGACACGGTTCCAGATGCGTATTACAAATTATCAACAACTGAAGTCAGTATGTCGCCATTAGAAAACCGAACCACTTCCGAAAAGGTAGGATAGTGAGAAATAAAGCACAATGTAATATATAGACCCATATATTCTATAAATTGCATAATGAGGAGCTTCTTAACTTGTACTCTTCTCCAAGTATAATTAGAATGATCAAGTCAAGGAGGATGAAATGGGCAGGGCATGTAGCACGAATGGGAGGAAACGAGGAATGCATATAGGATATTGGTGGGAAAGCCAGAAGGAAAGAAACCACTGGGAAGACGAAGGCATAAGTGGGTGGACAATATTAAAATTGATCTTAGAGAGATAGAATGGGATGATATGGATTGGATTGATCTGGCTCAGGATAGGGACCAGTGTAGGGATCTTGTTAACACGGTAATGAACCTTCGGGTTCCGTAAAATGCTGGGAAATTCTTGAGTAGCTGCAGAATTGGCGGATCCTCAAGAAGGATTCAGCTCCATGAGTTAGTAAGTAATTAGTTATATACACGTATTGTATTAATTAAGACTCATAATAACAGTGGCTTTGCTGGTTAAGTCGTGTACTGTGTTCTACCTCTCGAAATATAGGATCATAACTTCAAGTCCCACTCGGGGAATGGAAGCACGTCTGCTTTTCTTCTAAGATTATGTCGTTCTGTATATATATCGAAACTTTACGTGGAGCCGATCCCCCTCCAGAGGGGGATCAGTATGAAGTTGCAGTTTTTTTAATACATGGCATAAAAAGGAAATTTGTAAGCACGTAGCAGGGCAAACTCTTTCTAATTCCGCAATTCTAAGGATTAGTGAGCTAATAACTCAGGCAAATTTTAATTTTTAAAGTACCGCCAATATGCGACCTCAATATTTTCAATATAATTAAGATTAATTATTTCCTAAGTTAAAATATTTCGTCAACCACCCATTAAAGAACATTTGTTGAAGAACATCACTCGTTATACAGTGCGTACAATGAAGTGCGCGCCGCGGCTGCAATTTGCCGTGAGTCATACCACCGCAGAACGGATGCAACTCCTCCCCGCGACTGCAGTGCTCCTACGCCGATGGTTGCATAATCGGAACCCGAGGTTGCATTAAACAGTCAGTCTTTGTCTTGCTGTGGAAGTGGAGTGGAATGTTTACAGCTGTCGACAGACGGTGGAAATGAAGTTCACTATTAAACAGCGTGTGTTTATTGTCGAAACTATTGCAAGGAAAAACATTTACAGAAAATTCGCACGTAGGTTTCGTCAGAAATATCCTGACTCGCCAGTTCCCACAAAGTCATGTGTAAACAGGCTTCTGAAAAAGTGGCGGGCCACAGGTTCAGTGAGTGACAAGAAGAAGCAATCGAAGAGAACTGTGCTGACTGAAGAAAAGGTTAAGGATATTCAGGCAAGATTACAGATCAGTCCTCGAAAATCGTTAAGACGCTTAGCACAGGAAACTGGTGTTTCGCTAGGATCTGCTCGCACAGCCACAAAGTTAATCAAATTTCGCCCGTATAAAGTAACAGTTGTGCATGAGCTGAAAGAACCAGATCATGCAGCAAGAATTCGTTTTTGCAACTGGCTGCTGCAAAATGTACACGATGGAATAGTGGATCCTCAGCTTCTATTCATGACTGATGAAGCGTGGTTCCACGTTGGTGGCCACGTCAATGCACAAAACGTAAGAATATGGAGCAATGAAAATCCTCACGCTATACAGCAAGTGCCATTACATAGTGAAAAGGTGGGTGTGTGGTGTGCTGTAAGCCCGCGGCGAATCATTGGCCCCATATTTTTCCACGATACCGTGAACTCTGATCGGTACATTAATGACATACTGAATCCCTTCTTCGATCAGTTGAATGCCGAAGAAAGACAATACGGGTATTTTCAGCAGGACAACGCTACAGCACATACGGCTAATGCATCCATGGTCGCAATACAGGAAGTGTTTGAAGACAGAATTGTCAGTAGAGGACTGTGGCCTCCCAGATCCCCAGATCTCAGTATTTCTGATTATTATCTTTGGGGCAACCTGAAGCAAAAAGTCTACAAAAATAATCCCCGCAGCATTGATAGTCTTCAAAATGAAATTACACGCGTAATTCATTCAATTACCGTCGACGAACTGCAGAGAGTGTCGCGTAATTTATTTGTGAGATGCGCGGCATGTTTGCAAGCAGAAGGAGGTCACTTTCAGCACCTGTTATAAACCACGGTAAGTTATCTTTTTACTGTATTCTTATAAATGTGTGCATGTAGAGCAACTGATGGACGGAGACTCAGCGACACCACTACACTCACGCTATCGGGGAACGGCACTGCAGTCGCGGGGAGGAGTTGCATCCGTTCTGCGGTGGTATGACTCACGGCAAATTGCAGCCGCGGCGCGCACTTGATTGTACGCACTGTATTTTCATGCACTGCCTTCCTTCTGCGGGGTGAGTGTTCTGCGTGTTATTTTGTGAAGTTCGTATAGATGTTTGTGTGGTGTTATTGTCTTGTTATTATGTGCCCCTTTGGTATGTATGTCTATACGCTTTTGGACTAGATGAATGTGTTTAACTTGCTATTAATGTAACAGGATGCTGAATTACAATATTATGAACATACATTATTTCTCTTCAAATTATGATCATAATTATAATCCTATATTATACAGAACTCCTAGTCTGTGTTTTACCAGTTTTTGGTATTTAGTTTTCCTCACGGATTCACTAAAACTTGAAGAAGGGGAATAATAAATTGTATTTGGATATTTTATATGTTTTTATCTAGTTATCTTTATACAGAATAATATTACTGTGATCACAATGGCCGCGCAGTCAAAGAAATTAACTGTCTTTGCCCGCTCAAACACTAGGATCTTGTGTTCGAATTACACTTCATGCATGGGTGTCTGTGTGCGTTTATTCTGTCTTTGCGTTGTCCTGTATTCAGGTAGCGGCTTTATGACGGGCTGATCCCCCATCCAAAGAGTCCTACCGACTATGTATATATTAAGAAACTGAAAAAGTGACCAAGATCCAAAAGGCTATAGAGCCATAGATCGATAGATAGATACATAGATACTATTTCTATCTAAGAATTTCGTATTTCTTCCTTTTTAGAATCCGAGAAACATCGAATTATTTTTGAGTGACTCTGTATTTATGTCTAAAACATGAAGCCACCTGACGTGGAATTGTGTAACTAGCGTAAAACCATATTTGGAAATTCTTCTGGTCTGAATGCTGCATAATCGTCTTCTTAAAATCCCAGGTCCGTTACGTTGCATTTCATGCTCCTGTCCTGTCCATTCCTCCCTGTCCAGCGCAACATCTGTCTCTTCTAGCGGGTCCTCACTGCAGTTTCCCATCTCATAACTGTGATTCAGCGACATATGCGCGAAAAATGGACGCTGCTTCAAGACCAGTGGTTCACAGACTATGTACTGAGGAACCTTCTGTACCGATAAAACAGCTGTGGTCCTCAATAGGACCGTTACCTTGTACAGTCTACAAATAGTATCTACAAGTTCAATCATTGAACTGTAATTTCTAAACATGTTTATTTACAACTAAACTCTGTATGTGGCCTTAATATAAAGGAGAGTTCATAGACATTCGAATTCGATATCTGGAAGCAGCGGAAGTTCAGTATAATACATAACGTTTCTGGAATGTTCTCTGTAATTCTGTATAACTGGTTAACCTTGATATCCATTTGTTGGAGATACAAGACTATTGTAAGAAAGCTAATATAGATAATACACAACCTGTCGCAGATAATTTTCACCTCTTATTTAGTTACTACACAGGGAAGTATTTGAAATTTTACGTTGTAGACTTTAATGAGATTTACACCTATAATTTATACAGCCTTACTGATATATTTGTAGGGCGAGCCTTTTTCTTTTTTCTTGAAAAAGTTTATAAAATTAGATTTTATAACTTCTTCTAAATTAATTACTATACTGGATCATTACGCCGGTCAAGGTAGCCGCGCGGTCTAAGGCATGAACTGTCTTCGCTCGCTCGGAAGCTGGGATCGTGGGTTCAAATCCCATACAAGGCATGGAAGTTTCTGTGCGTTTATTCTGTGTTTATGTTGTCCTCTGTTTAGGTAGAGGCCTTGCGACGAGCTGATCATCCATCAAAGGAGTCATACCGTCTGTAAAATGATCATGAAACCGAAAAATCAGAGGTCATGGCTCAAGAGGGCTGTATAGCCAGTGAAAAAAAAAACTGGAACGTTACAATCCAACATTAAATATGATACACAAATTTATATTGAGGCACAATGCTACAAGCCGGAACCCCTAATGAGGTCATAGGATTTTTCAATTATCTAAGCCTTCGAGCCGCACTATGGCCCTGGGGTCGACTCAGCCTCTAACAGAAATGAGTATCAGGAATCTTCCTGGGGGGTGATATGTCTGCGTTTCCCCGTTTCTTCCGTTCCTTATTTAGGCTTGCGGTATAATGACTTACCATCAGATTTAATGAATCAGATTTCATTTAATGAACGATGATTGTGTCTGATAACTCTGTGCACGCAATTTCTGTGCAGAAGTCGGAATGAGAGCAGAATTTCTGTTGCATGAGCAAGCAAATTGACTCCAGTTGTCACATTTCAGTGCGTAGGGCGACAGTAAATACATTGCTTTATCCCAGATCTCTCTTTTGCCCATTAAAGAGAACAAGTTTGTCAATAATGTTTGGCTTTCGTACAAGTCCAAGTACAAGCTTTTCCCTGTATGCTCAACAAACACTGACAAGTAATCGGTTACTAATTAATAGAACCATGAGAAATTTTCTGAATCCTAGTGAGCTCACTTTCTTAGCAAGGTGTGGCTATTGTATCGGAAGTAGCAAAGTCTGTTCCAAGTTAATGGATAACGCCAAGAATTCTGCTTCCTGTTTCAAGTTGTGTATTTAACTAAAATTTTTGCTAATTTTTTTTCCCCCATACATAACAGCGAAAGAGAATTTACGTCATAGATAAACAAAATTTTGTTGTATGGAGGTGAATATAAAAGTCCAAAATTGCAATCCGTAAAGGTAAAACAAGGTAAAACTCTCCCTGAAACAGGCCGTGGAGGACCATAAGGTTGTGAGACGTCGAGGTTCCCACATTTTCTAGACAATCGACTTACAAATGGCGGTGATGTTGCCAATTTAAGAATAATAATAGGCCCAAGATCATTATACCGAAGTACTTTTACAATAATAGCTGTACCGAAGTTGGTTCCTTTAGCACCAATTTTGTCAGCTACAGGATGTTCAGAATTCTGCTTGTTGTTTTCTTTGTCATAGTCCCAGAATGTGTGTATGTCTACTATCATAAGCACGATCATTATTTGTATGCATTATTCTCACTAGCTTGCCGCGACTCTGGCGGTTTTATTTGGAACTAATGGGACATTTTATTTTCCTTAATTTGCTGATTGTGTAAGAAATATATTTCCTTCCATTCTCCTCACATGTTGGAAGCATTTAATTTGAAAATGAGATATTTGATTTAATATATTATTACCATTTTATGTGGGTCCCTTGTCACCACGGCATGGCGCGTCCTCAGGTTGTGGATGGAGGAGACGCCCTCCAGATATGGAGGGAAGCTGCGAATATATTGAATAAGCAGTCGCGAACAGCCGACAAGGGGTGGGGGTTGGACGTGGGGCTAACAACTCCTCACCGTAAAAAATAATCTTGTTACGAAAATGCACACAAAGCCTCGGACCAGGACGGATCCTCTGGGTAAACGACCTAAGCTAAAGAAAATGGGCATGTAGCACGAATGGGTGAGAAGAGGAATGCATGTAGTATATTGGTGGGAAAGCCAGAAGGAAAGAAACCACTGGGAAGACCAAGGCGTAGGTGGGTGAAAAATATTAAAATTGATCTTAGAGAAATAGGATGGGATGGTATGGATTGAATTCATCTGGCTCAGAATAGGGATCAGTGGAGGGCTCTTGTGAGGACAGAAATGAACTTTCGGGTTCCATAAAATGCTGAGAAATTCTTGAGTAGCTGCAGAATTGGCGGCTTCTCAAGAAGGGCTCAGCTCCATGAGTAAGTAAGTAAGTAAGTAAGTAAGTAAGTAATATTAGGCCGCGCCATAGCTTAAGCGGTTAGTCGCTGGCTTCCCACCGCGGCTGTCCGGGTTCGATCCCGAGTCTGGACAAGTGGGATTTGTGGTGGACAAAGTGGCGCTGGGGCAGGTTTCTCCGAGTACTTCGGTTTCCCCTGCCAATCTTCATTCCACCAATTGCTCCACAATCACCCTCACCTATCATCTGTGGCTGGTACAATAGGCGAGAAGTGGCCGCAGTACAAGGGACTTACTCCCACCCCACTAGCAATAAAAGAAAACTTAACACATAATGAACTAATCAAATACGTAAGCTTAAATGTAGTAATAAACGGATTATAAATAAACAAATTAGTGAAAACATAATTAAACGGCTAAACACACAGGCTTAAATAAATAAGAAAATGAATTCCAGTACGGACAA
Organism: Cryptotermes secundus; assembly: GCF_002891405.2. Lineage (NCBI taxonomy): Eukaryota > Metazoa > Arthropoda > Insecta > Blattodea > Kalotermitidae > Cryptotermes > Cryptotermes secundus. Next base: position 242,489 of record NW_019719361.1, on the reverse strand, counting down.
ACAAATAAGTAAGAACATAAGTAAGTAAACAAAGGCAGAAGTGTAGTTGTGTCCCTTCCACGTGAGGTCAGTCGGCGCATTTTGAACCCTACAGGAAGTCAACTGTGCGCAGTGCAGTGTTTGCACAGTACTTCCGAGAGGCCGAGCGCACTCTTAACAAGACTCCACGCCGTGCTTGAAGGAGCAGCCCACACCTCTCCACACCACTCAGCCATACCGTGATTTGCTTGTTTCACGTTCCACTTACAAAAGAACCTAAAGTACAGGAACACTATTACCAACATGTCTTAATTTTATTGTACCCTTTTTTCTTATTGCTAGTTGTGTGGGACTAAGTCCCTTGTACTGCGGACACTTCTGGCCTATTGTACCAGTTCCAAATGATAAGTGAGGGTGATTGTGGAACAATTGGTGGAATGAAGATTGGCATTGGAAACCGAAGTACTCGGAGAAAACTCGCCCCAGCGCTACTTTGTCCACCACAAAACCCAATTGACCAGACCCGGGATCGAACCCGGGCCGCCGCGGTGGGAAGCCAGCGACTAACCGCTTGAGCTATGGCGCCGCCCTAATTGTACCATTAGTATCATGTTCTACACGTGCGCTGTCATGTTCAGATTTGCGACAGTGGAGGTCAAACTGAATAACAATGACTGCTCTGAAATGATACTATATCACAAGTTTACTTATCGTTGTCTTAATTTAGGATACTATGCATGAAGTCAGCCGATCACAGTGGCCGCCCCATCTATGGCCCGGTAGAACGCTGGGATCGTGTGTTCGAATCCCACTCTAGGCATTGATATCCGGGTGCCTTTATTCTACTTTTGTGCTGTCCTGTGTGTACATAGCGGTCCTCCGACGGGCTGATCCCCCGTCCAAGGAGTCCTACCGACTGTATAAAAAGATCAAGAAAATGAAAAAGCTGTAAAATCCCAATAAAGGGCTGTAAAGTCATAGATAGATAGATAAATTTGTAGTTCCATCCCTGGCAAACATTAGTCGCCTGCCATAAATACGTATACATGGCCTCTGGAATATGGAGTAAAATTTATTAATATTTAATCCTGAGCTAGACTTAGCTTAGTGGACATACGAGTATTCATAATACAGCGTCCGTTGCATCTGGGGCAATATCGCACCGTGCCCTCTCAGAGCGGAGCCCTAAACCCTTCAGATATTCAGGTAAATAGGCATATCCCAGTCCTTGCTGTTCCAGTTCGATGTGACGGTTGTGTCTTCTTGTTCTGTTTCTGGGAATCTGGTCTCGCGTGTATCCACCAATGGCGGTTTTTATTATGGATTTTTGAGGTTAAGTCCCGAAACTTATAATGGTATTATTGACAGAAATGACATGACTTTACACATTTCTTCTTCAGCTGCATAGTCACTGCAACATCGAATGAAAGGAAGTTGTGGATGAAGAGAAGATGTGGAGGGACGCCATCATGACCCGTTTTAAAGTAGTATCAACACATTGACACGAGGAAGACCACGAAAGACCTTAGCCACGACAACCTGAGGGAATGAATATAGCATGTCATTAAATTTAATGATTTCTTCTATTGATTCATGCTGGTTTCCATAGATATTGAAATATTTGAAGTAAATAATACTTAAGTAATAAGCCTTTCACAGACTTCCTTGTCTGAATTTCAGTTTTCTTGGACCCTACGTCGTACGTAAGGTGAACAAATTCTCGAGAAGGAAGATGGTGCGTAGGGCTTCCATTTTATAGAACAGAGCACAGCTTCTGTGTGGGCGTGGCCAGCATCTGGACTATATATAGAGTCAACTTGTGCACGACTTATAAATCGGAAAGGATGAAAAAAGGAAACGAACCTGACCGTTTGAGGCATTATCGCGACATTTGCAGGGAAGAACTGAAGAAAATCATCATAATATATCATGTTAGCTTGTGTCCCGAATTGAGCACCCCCGTCACATCTTCCCCTCCACAAGACAAATGTAGATCATTACCAGCCTAACCGTGGCTTCCCCTTGAATTAGCTCAACATATCGCTTAGTTTGGAAACTGAAGGCATGAAATTGTAAGCTTTATATCATATACCAGGATTAACGGCCGTGGGGATCCGTTGCGCTGACCACGCGACACCATCTATCCGTTAAATTGGCACTAACTTCGCCGATAAGCGGCGGTAACTCGGTCGGTATAGTTCGCTTGTGGACTACAGGCCACGGAGTTCGTTCGTTCATTCAGTCTGGGGTTGGTACAATAGGCCGGTTAGTGGCCTGCGTACCAAGTGGACTCAGTCTCACCCCACCCCAAGAAACTAAAAAATACTTTAAAATATACCATGGTCATTTCCTTCAACATAAGCCAGACTGATGTTTCGAAATTCTTCTGTTATATCTTATTCGACCCTACGTATCTTCGTCAGCTATCGCAGAATCATAAAATAAACAAAACACCAGTTGGTCTCACCCCACCTGTTGGCGAACAATGCAACTGCTGGCGATGCGCGCGTTGATTTGTGGGAAGCGGGAGCCCAGCTACTGATAGCTACGGGAATACGGCAGAAGGAAGTTGCAGTCTGGAACGTTTTTTGTGGCATCTCCCCCCCCACCCCGGAAAGTAGAAATTTTAGCGTGGCACATGAGAACGGCTGTCCGTCTTAATGCGCCGTTATGTCAAACATCATGCACAATGTACTAAATTATGAGGAGCTGGGTCCGAGACCGCTTCTATTTCCCCCCAATTAACTGAGCCATATTGTGTGTGGGCTGGGGCGCAGAAGTTGGGGCTGCACCTATCATCACCAACCTCCCCCGTGTCATAATTCGCGGGCCCCACGTGAAGTTAAATTGGCATCCTGATTCACCAGCAATCGACACTATTACAGATAAAACAAAGGAGTTTATGTTCGTTATCTTAAGCAGTGTCTACCGCACTAAACATGTGTTCTTTTCCTGTAGATGCAAAGCCAGCCATTACTGGAGATATCAGACAGCATGAAAGCCATCTTATATTTCCTTATTATATTTATTTAAAATCAAAAGTAAAGTTGTCTCTGTCCTTAATTAACTAAGCACTATGTCATGAAAGCGTATGGGGGAGTGAAGGTATAGCTCCACCATTCTTGATCTCAGCACTAGTTGAAGGTGAGTGGTCAGTTTCAAGCCCCGGCCGCTTTAGTCCCAGGGAACAAAAGGAGAAAAATCTTACCCTGCAGGGAATCGAACATGGGGCGTCCAGCCCGTAATTCATCGCTATACCTACTGAGCTATCCAGACACTTTAAAGTCAACATATCAGCAAATATTAAATTTATGTTTAATTAGGTCTTGTTTTCCTTCTTCATATTCTTCTCCTCCCTTTTCTCCTCCTTCTCCTTTTTTTCCCCTTCTTCTCCTTTTCCTTCTCCTTCTCTTTTTCTTTCTCCTCTTTCTCCTTTTCCTTCTCTTTC
>NW_019719361.1:206405-238993 GCF_002891405.2 Cryptotermes secundus | reverse complement strand
ATATCAGCAAATATTAAATTTATGTTTAATTAGGTCTTGTTTTCCTTCTTCATATTCTTCTCCTCCTTCTCCTTTTTGTCTTTCTACTCCTCCTTTTCCTTTTCTTTCTCCTCTTTCTCCTTTTCCTTCTCCTCCTTCTCCTTCTCTTTTTCTTTCTCATCCTTCTCCTTTTCCTTCTCCCTTTCCTGCTCCTCCTTCTCCTCGTTCTTCTCCTCTTTATCTTTTTCTTTCTCCTTCTCCTTTTCTTTCTCCTTTTCCTGCTCCTCCTTCTCCTCTTTTTCCCTTTCCTCCCCTCTCTCTCTTCTCCTTATTCTCCTCCTCCTTTTCTTCTGTATTTTCTTCTGCTTGTTTTTCAGCGTCTTTACCTGTTCCTTCTCCTTTTTGTCTTTCTACTCCTCCTTTTCCTTTTCTTTCTCCTCTTTCTCCTTTTCCTTCTCCTCCTTCTCCTTCTCTTTTTCTTTCTCATCCTTCTCCTTTTCCTTCTCCCTTTCCTGCTCCTCCTTCTCCTCGTTCTTCCCCTCTTTATCTTTTTCTTTCTCCTCCTTCTCCTTTTCCTGCTCCTCCTTCTCCTCGTCCTTCTCCTCTTTTTCCCTTTCCTCCCCTCTCTCTTCTCCTTCTTATTCTCCTCCTCCTTTTCTTCTGTATCTTCTGCTTGTTTTTCAGCGTNTTTTCTTCTGTATTTTCTTCTGCTTGTTTTTCAGCGTCTTTACCTGTTCCTTCTCCTTTTTGTCTTTCTACTCCTCCTTTTCCTTTTCTTTCTCCTCTTTCTCCTTTTCCTTCTCCTCCTTCTCCTTCTCCTTCTCTTTTTCCTTCTCATCCTTCTCCTTTTCCTTCTCCCTTTCCTGCTCCTCCTTCTCCTCGTTCTTCTCCTCTTTATCTTTTTCTTTCTCCTTCTCCTTTTCTTTCTCCTTTTCCTGCTCCTCCTTCTCCTCTTTTTCCCTTTCCTCCCCTCTCTCTCTTCTCCTTATTCTCCTCCTCCTTTTCTTCTGTATCCTCTTCTGCTTGTTTTTCAGCGTCTTTACCTGTTCGTGCCCCGTCAATATCTTCAGACGAATTCCCAATTTTAGCTTGCATTTCTTCCTATCTGCTAAGTTAGACGTGCATACGTGAATGCGCGGTGTTGCCCTGTATTTTTGTGCGCCATATTTTGGAAAACCTGAGGCTCGAGTAAGTGCTTACAGAAACTACGATAGCAAAAACACGGAAATGTTGTGGCGCCTTCTGTCGCCAAGATGAAGTGAAAAGGGAAAGCTGTAACAGAGAAGGGAATACAATAAACTTTTGAGAATATGGAAAACATGCCATAGGCCCCTAAAGAAGAAAGAGACAGTGGAAAGAAGAAATAAAAATAAAATATATGACACAATAAAAGGCGAGAAAGTAATAAAAAGAGAGAAGGAAAGGATGGAAGTTGAAGATCAAGAAAGAAGAAAAATGAAATACAAATAAAATCTATAGAAAAGGGAAATGAAATAAATAGAGGAAAGGAAGTAATAAAGGAAGATAGGATTAAAATGAAACTGGAAGAATGAATTGAAGGGAGAAAGAAGAAGAAAAGAAAGGGAGTCAATAAAGGAATACAGGAAGAGGGGCAGAAAGAAGAATTAAAGAGGAAACTTCTGAGAAACACTATAACATTCTGTAAGCTTCCCTCCGAAACGAGCAGGTAGTGACTTTGCTGTGTTGGCCCCTGAGAGGCCCCTGTTGCCCCGCGTATGGTTGCCTAATGACGTCAGCTGCTGCCGGATCATCTCTATCATATTTACTTCAAATTTCCGCTACTGTGCACTGGGCAACCGTCGCGTGGTTCCGGATCAGCGATGTTGAAAGGAGAGAGGCGGGCCGAATTGTAAGTAACAAAGCCTCTTTACTGACGTCTACCCAAATCGATTAGTTGCAATTCGTAAGCAGAGCCACTGGAGCTATGAAATGGATGCCTATACCGAGTTAATTACTCATGGCACATGGCAGTGTTCGTACTAGACAGGAATATAAGGGCAGATCATATTAGGAGGCTTACACTGCAGCACGGGATAAACCTGTAGCTAGGCTCATGCGCAGAAATGTAAATGCAGGTTCTGTAACAGTTACCGGGAACTAACGAGCCAGTTCCTCTGACAGAATGCTTGAGGGCCATCTGAAGTGAATCCTTTAACTCATAATTTCTAACTCATCAGATATTTCCACTCGGTGATCATACTAATTGCCGATCACAGTGGCCGCGCGGTCTAAACCATGAACAGTCTTCGCCCGCTCAAACACTTGGATTGTGGGTTCGAATCCAAGTCAAGGCATTGATATCTGTTTGCGTTTATTCTGTATTTATGTTGTTCTTTGTGTAGGTAGCCTTGCGACAGGCTGATCCCCCGTCAAAGAGGTCATACGGACTGAAAATTCTGGCAAGGTCCACAAGGGCAGTAGAGCCATAGATAGATATATGATACTAATTATATATACTGAAAACGATGGTTTCTATAATTGATTGTAACTGGAGTTATGGAAATGTTTAGACATCTGTTACGTCATAAACCATGAATATGTTCCTCTCGATTATTACATACCGTTATAGCGACGGGATGGACGGCCGGGGTTCGATTACCTGTAGGGCAAAATATTTTTCTCTACTCAACATCGTTCAGACCAGTTCTTATTCCCATTCACGCTCCTCTTTAATAGGCACTTGGCTCTCTGTCCGGGGGAAATGTGGCCTGAGCGTGAAGCTGACTATCCACCTCCATCTAGTTTCAGAGGTCAAGAATTCTGTATCTACATTACCCCAGACTTTAGGGTATTTCGATTCATGCTAAGGAGTATAAGTCCACATTTTCTTGTGTTGGTTCAGGACCTGAGAGCACCAGAAGCCCTGATCATCAAGACCTAACACATTGTCACGTGATAGAATGACTATACATGGGGTTTGGATTGGTAATCGGATTTATTGTACACTCATTCAACTCGTGACTACATTTCGCACACAAAGAGTAGTGTTCTCAGTCACTGTCTTCACTGCTCTTCTTACTAACATCTTCCAAGGCCGCGCCATAGCTCAAGCGGTTAGTCGCTGGCTTCCCACCGCTGCGGCCTGGGTTCGACACCGGGTCTGGTCAAGTGGGATTTGTGGTGGACGAAGTGGCGCTGGGGCAGGTTTTCTCCGAGTACTTCGGTTTCCCCTGCCAATCTTCATTCCACCAGTTGCTCCACAATCACCATCACCATCATCTGGGGCTGGTATAATAGGCCTGAAGTGGCCGCAGTACAAGGGACTTAGTCCCACCCCACTAGCAATAAAAAAAAACATCTTCCAACAGTGGACGTTCCTTCACTCCCAGGCTCACGTCCTCGCAGACTGGCGATCATTTCAAACCAAATTCCTACTCCTCTCACTCTAACCAGATTGATTGATTGATTGCTAATCCGTTGCTGGTCCTCGCCAGCACATTTTTAGTTCAAGCCCCACGGGACTCATGACCATATTTTACTCTCTGACGACTCTGGGAGTCTTCAGACTACATTCTATAACGTCGGCAAGCACCGCATAGAAAACACCTCTTGCAACCGCTCTTCTATTATTCATGTACGTCTGTTGCTACACTCACGTGACGTTTTTGGGTCATTTATTTAAGTCTCTCCATTAATGGATGTATTTTCTTTCTTTCAGTTCAAAATTTTACATGCGATGCNTCTATTATTCATGTACGTCTGTTGCTACACTCACGTGACGTTTTTGCGTCATTGCCTAGCAACGGGAGTGTTTGCATAACCGTTTCTTAGCAACGTATGTCTCTGCTGGTTTCACAATTCTTGTTTTCAGCAGATATGACACAATATTTTAACGGTTTCTTATTTCAGAATTAATTTTAATACGGAATAAGTCAGAAGACATAATTCATAGAAGTTAAAGGAGAATTTATTCAGTATTAATTAATTAATCTGAAATATTTTGTGTTCTGTGTAGGATTATATTCATACTCTTATTTAAGTCTCTCCAGTAATGGATTTATTTTCTTTCTTTCAATTCAAAATTTTACATGCGATGGACATCATTTTATCCATCCCATAAATCATAATTGCTTTCGAGGAGTACTCCTCTGAGTATGCAACCTTCACATCAAATTTTATGTAACGTGTGCCCTTTTAATTCCGTTGTTATTGTTCTGTATGAGCCATATCTGATTAATAATGATATATGATCATGTTCTAAATTTCAAATGGGTTCGTTTGTTTGGGGTCGATCTGTACAGTGCAATTAATATCTTGTTGAAATTCGCCTCAAGCCATCTTGCATATAGATTTCCAGCAGACCGTGACGATTAATACATATATACACAGCGAGGGACCAGTTGTGTCAGACATACGTATAACCCAGTGAACTTCTAGATTCAATTGGGAAGTCGGGGTTCCACGGTGGTGAATATTATATGACACCGTGTAATTTGGGAAGTCATAACGTTTTGCAGGAACTACAGCTTTCATCTTCAGAGTGTAAAATGGATTCAGAAGGTTCTTCTGAAACATTAGTACAGTCACGAGAAGTGTGACTCTCGATGGGGTTCTGGATTGGACAATGGATTTATTGGCCACTTTAACATATGACTCGTAATTACACTTAATTATAGCTCAATTGATAATTTTGGAACTTTTACTGTTCATTAGAGTACGTGCTATGTGAGTTCCAGTACACTAGTAGTTGCCTGGCAACGTTTTCTAACAATGGCTATTATTTTGCTCCCGGACTCAAGTCCTCTTGGAATGGTGGCTCCAAACTGCGAATTCGTGCTCCAAGTCTTCTCTTCACAGACTTACTTTCTACTCACTAGCTCCCAGATTGGCGGCCATTTCACACCAACTTCTTGGGCGTCTCTTCACAGCGTGACTTTTAACTTAGCTCTCTTGCAAATGACTGGTTGCCCAAAACAGTCCCGGTTATATCTCGGCACGGGCCGCTCAGAAAACACATCGTCTGTTGTTCAATTGTCGCTTATCAAGAATCTAGTGCCTAGCAACGGACGTTGTTCCGTTGTTTGTTTCGCTGCCGTTGCCTAGAAACGAACGTTGTTTCGTTAGCGACACCTGTTTTAAGACGCCACAGTTCTTGCTTTGAGCAAATATGCCCCAGACCTTTTCTATCAAATTAAACTGCCTCACATACTCTAACGGGTCACAGTTTGATTCGACTTGATTGGCTATATGTTGATTCTTCTGTTATTTAGCGACTCTGTATCAACTGCAGAGGAAATATGGCTCCGTGTGAAATCTGTTAGAAATATGAATTTTGATCAGGTAAAACCTGCCTCGCCAGTCACGGTAGTCGAGGGGTCTAAGTCATGTACTGTCTTCTCTCGCTCGGAAACCAGGATCGTGAGTTCAAATCCCACACGGGGCATGGATGTTTAGTGTGTTATGTGCGTCTTTCTGTGTCTGTGTTTAGGTAGAGGCCTTGCAACGAGCTGATCACTCGTCCAAGGAGTACTACCGTCTGCAAAATTATCATGAAACTCAAACTCAGAGGTCAGGGTCCAAGGGGGCTACAGAGCCAGCGAAAAAGAAACTTGTCTCGAGGGTGAGGAAAAATAAGGAAAACTTAAAAAAATATATGAAGAAACTTTCCCCTTACTGATATTCGAAACTCGTACCACATAAACACGTTACTATTTCATTTAAAATGTTTGGTGTATAAGTGACTGGTTCTCTGGTTAATTACCAATTCTGTTGTAATTCCGTGGCCTGTAGTCCGCAAGCGAACTATACCGACCGAGCGATGTTAGTGCCAACTTTTGCGGATAGAGAGTGTCGCGTGGTCAGCGCAACGGATCACCACGGCTGTTAATTTCGGTTTTCTAGATCGCTGTTTCCTTGAAATAGCTTCTCAGTTACCCTAAGTGGACCCCGTTCCAGAGCCACCATTTCTCAGAAAAAATGTGGTAGCACCGGGAATCAAATCCGGAACTTCTGGATCTGTAGCCAGGAACTCTGACCACCAGACCACAGAGACGGATGCTTTTGTAATTTCTGACGTTTTTATATTATCGAATGTAATAGAGAGATAGATCACAGTTCTTTAGTAAGGAAATGTTTTGAAGGTTGAGGTTGTGGTCAGTTTCATGGTGACGTCCCGACGCCGTCAGAAGGCCGGTGCTGTCAGGTATTCGAACTCGACAACTCGCAGACGCATTTGCTTGTCGGAGTTTCGCGTCTCATCGGCCGTTGAAATCTCCAGCGTGATCGGCTCGTTAACGTTGCAGCAGGCCTAATTACGCCTTTATCTTCTGCAGTATTAATAATAAGTTCAGGGTAGAAGCGGAACTGGACGGCTTCTCGAATATTGTGAGGGGAAGAACAAAAGGAATTTCTAATTCAGTTTCGTGCAAAAATGGCTCATCTCTTACAACTCACAGCAGAGTTACTGAACATAGAATGGCTCCTCCAATGTCCATTATTATTAGTTCATTTTCATCTTTTTATAAGATTCAAGAGAAGGGGGTAACAATGTGTCTTGGATCGGGAAGAAGCCCTAAAAAAATCAGTTCAGTTAGTTACTATGTCCACATATCAACGATACGAAATTTCGTTAATTTTAGGCGCGTTTGAAACACTGAATATCATATATTCTTTCCTCACGTATCAATCCATCATAGGTTTAATGCTTTGAAGAATGCCGTCTTCTGGGATGTGGCGCCGTGTAGATCTTGTGTGAACCGACGTTTCGGAGAAACCTATCGCCTCCATCATCAGGGCAGAAAAATCCGCTAGTGAGGAATAGGCTTAAGCAGGCGGCTGCAGTCAGTTAACACAAGATCTACATGGCGCCACATCCAAGAATATGGCATTCTTCATAGTCACCGCCTTGAAAGCCTGAAACTTTACATAGTGAAACACTTCGCTTATGGAATTCATTGTTCGGACCTAGATTTGAACCCGTGACTTACCGAATAAGAAGCTCGACAGTGACACTCGGCTGCCAGATAATCAAGAAACTCCTTGCCATTATACGACCCGAAATTCATCATTGTATTTACTCTGGACACTATTCGAAATCAATTCAATTGAATCCTACATCTACAACTCCCATTTCTCTGACATGTAAGAGTATACTCTATTAACATTGTGTTAGTTTCCTGGATGATCATTTCCCCAGTATTTTTCCGACTTCCCACTTACGCCTTCGTTCAACGAAGAGAAGGCGATGCATATGATACGTAGAACATATCACGTTGACCAGTATATTATCAATTCGGGGACACATAAGCTTCAGCATAGAGGCGGTAACTATAAAGGTCTCTCGAAAATCATTTCGATATTTTCAGTTTGCGTAGTATATGGGATAACGCAGTCGGTATAGCGACTGGCTAACGACTGGACGACCGAGGGGTCGGAATTCGAGTCTCGGTAGGGTCAAGACTTTTCTCTTCTCCACGTCGTCCAGACCGACTCTTAGGCCCACCAAGCCTCCTATCCAACGGGTACCGGGGGCTCTTACCCTGGGGGGTAAAGCAGTCGGGGCGTGAAGCTGACCACTCACCTCCATCTAGTGCCGAGGTCAAGAGAATGTGGATCTATACATCCACCACCCATACGCCTTTATGTCATAGTGGTTAATTATTTAGTTTAGTGGTACATGAGGTTTCAACCTTGGTAATTCCCTAGCCTTCTCTTCGTAGAAGGATGTTTTCTTGTCGACTGATTTTACCACCGTTACAGCAAGGGAAGTTGACGCACAAAGTGAAACTGCTCGTTACGCAATTGTATTAACTCCTCTGTCAGTTGGTCTCACTCATTGGTTCCCTGGATTCTTTACGAACGATCTGTATTATATCTATGCTTTGACAAGAATCCTGTCTCTCAAGTTAATGCCTAAATCCCTGCCTTCTCACCTTTCACGTCCATGTCTTCACCTCATTCGATGCTACAGAAGCTGTGCGCTTGGAGCAGGGAATTGCTGAAACCAACAATACAGGGTGATTATAAATTATTGTCGGGATTTGCATGGTCTATAATTTTCAAACCGAATATAATAAATTGAACTGATTATGAAATATGAAAGTGTAACTAAAAAAGTTTTATTTTTTAAGCAGAACTCGCCGCATTCATTTCTGGGAGAAAATATAACGTTATACCTCAAATGGCCAGTGTTCAATTCTAGGCCCCAAAAACCCCGATAATTGAAATCACTCTGTATAATATTGTATTTTCTCTTTTCGGAATTCGAAACGGTTACTTACTGAACGTAGCCCAGATATGTAAGATGTTTCCCAAAGTTTCGTGTACTTAACTAGGATGTTAGTTTCTTTGGTAACAAGCTAGTAGTTTCAATTACTTATTCCTGTGGTATCATACAAAGAAGGTTTAGACCAAATATCATTTTTCAGAAGACAATAAATTTTGGATTTATTTATTTATCCATTTAAGTTCCCCGTCTTACAAGAGAATTGCTTCTTAACACCTTTAAAGTTTTAAACGGTAAAATCTTTTCTACATCACTGGTGTATGTACGCTACATGTTTCAACAAACATTGGTCATCTTCAGGTGTCTCGTAAGAATTTCACATGACACAACAAGAGGAACTACCCATCAGCATATGACACATGGGCACATAGACTAGGGAATATCCCAAAAATTGAACTTAAGAACGGGTATATCAATTTCATCAACAAATTTAGAGACATCTGAAGATGACCACTGATGGTCGAAACATGTAATGTGCATACACCAGTGATGTATAAGAGATTTTAACGTTTAAAACTTTCAGACTTTCAAACCAACAGGCATAAATGAGTGACTTTCAACAGGATTCTAAGATATGCTATTTGGACATTTGCTAAACAATTTACTTAATGCCTGTGTAGTGCCGCGCCATAGCTCAAGCGGTTAGTCGCTGGATTCCCACCGCGGCGGGCCGCGTTCGATCCCGGGTCTGATCAAGTGGGATTTATAGTGGACAAAATGGCGCTGGGGCAGGTTTTCTCCGAGTACTTCGGTTCCCCTGGCAATCTTCATTCCATCAGTGGCTCCACAATCACCCTCACCTATTATCTGGGGCTGTTACAATAGGCCAGAAGTGGCCACAGTACAAGGGACTTAGTCCCACCCCACTAGCAATAAAGAATTATGCCTGTGTCACTGATTGTAAAATAAATATTATGCTTTAGTGAAATAATTTGTTTCTTCCTCAGTAAATTTAGCAAGCAGATTCACACTAAGCATTCGTCCATATCCTATATCGGTATATTTTTTTCTTTACTTGACGCTCTCATCCGTTACGCGGCTTATTCGTTTTGTTACTTTTCTGGTCAGTTGCTATTTATTTCGTGAAACGTGCAACGTAACATGAGGTTCCCCTATTGCTCTTAATATGTGCAGTACCTCCCATTTTACAGAAACATATCAAGTCACTCTCAGTAATTGCCAGTTATATTGGCCACTAGGTGTAATGCAAGTATATTTTCGATCAAAATGGTTTCAAATCTCATTCGACCCATGGATATCTCTCTACGCTTATTATGTGTCATTGTTAACCAGTGTAGGTAGAGTCTCTTGTGACAGGTCTGTCCCCTAATTGAAGAAATCCTACCAAAAGTACCTGTAAATACTAGAAAGCGAATCAGTAAATAGGTCATAGAAAGATATAAACGTAACATATGTGATAATCGAACCTGGAAAAGAAAGCATTTATTTCTCGACATATCCTCCACTGACATTGATATACTTGTCCCAACGCTTTAAAAGTGCGTCGAAACCCCATCATGGAAGTCTCAGCCATTTCCGCAACTCCGTTTCAAACTCTTCATGTCATCAGCGAAAAGTTTGCCACGCTTCTCCTCCATTTGTGAACCGCTTTACGTGTCAGACACTTTCCAACACAAACACAAAATATTTCTTTATGAATATTCTTTGCAATGAGTCCCTTTTCCCCCACATAAAACACATAAGAGAACGCCATGTTCCTCAAGCACGGTCGCCATTTTTACTACTGAATCCAGCCTCGCAATATGCGCAAGCGCGTCTGCTGTCTAGACTGTCATGAAGCTGGACTGTGCTGCTACCTAGTGATACACATAGGAAACCTATTACATCCATTACAGCTGTTTTGCTTCAATTTGTGTCCTGTTTACTGGCTCTCCCTTGTAAGTTTTGCAGTAAAACTGGAGGCTTTGAATCGCATTTATTTGAATTGCCACACAAGAATAAGACTCAATAATTGGAAACTCCGCGTCCCATCAGTAAATCATTATTGTGTTGATTTAAATAGATATACTTGTAAATTAATATAAGTGTGAAGGTGTTCATGTACGTTCATGTCAATAGAAAGCTCACTAAACAGACATTAGCTTGATTCTTTAGGCGGTTCCGTTCCGCCGGCTTGGACAAGAATTTCAAACCGGAAGTCTAAAGGAAAGACGGGGGTTGCTGAACAAAAGCTACTGTTGCACTAAATGATTTTGTTGTGCCACTTCCTGGCACGTGTCTTGTTGACTATTTAACTCAGTACAGGTGAACAGCACGCACATAGAAGGGGGAGGAAGGTGGAGAAGATAATTGTTATTAAGGAAATTATGGAAGAAATACTTTTCAACGAAATCTTGAATCTTGGCGGGCGTCTTTTATGCATCGTTGTCCCTTAACTGACTGTAGGTTTACGCTGCACGCGAACATACATTGAGGCTTCCGATGGATCCTTTAAACACAAATATATTTGGAGACAAATCGCAACCCCAATTTGAGTGTTTATAATTCGCATTTCCTGCAGTAATGTTCGATGTTGGACGGTCACGGTAACCGAGCAGTCTAAAGGCGCGTCCACATCACTCGTGCTCGTGTGACTCGCTATGCTCGCGAGTAATGTGGACGATATGACAAGTCACGAGACAAGCAAATTTTTAATTTAAAAACTATAGCCAATAAATTAAAATACGACCACAGCCTATACACACTACGAGTAAATATACGGATCCTCACGCGCCGAAGCCTGGCGAGCAACTGAAGTAGTGTGGACGAAGATTTACGAGCACAAGTAAAAGCCAGACGAGTCTCCCCACAAGCACGAGTACGAGTAATGTGGACGCGCCTTAAGGCATGAAGTGTCTTCGTTCGCTCGGAAACCCGGATCATGAGTTTGAATCCCATACAAGGCATATGTGTTTATTCTGTGCTGATGTTGTCCTGTGTTTAGGTACAGGCCTTGCGACGAACTGCTCACTCGCCCAAGGAGTCCTGCTGTCTGTAAAATGATCATGAAACTGAAAATCAGAGACCAGGGCCCAAGGGGACTGTAGAGCTAGTGAAAAATTTGGATGTTGAGCGAAGAGCTGGTGGAACAGATTTACTGATTATGTCTGCCAAGTATTGACTATGTATCTCTTAATTAGATAATCTAATTACACCTTAAGTTATTAACTAGCTGAATACTTTCATTAATTAATTATTTATTTAAATAGCTGATTGCATTAGAATCTAACTAATAATTCTAACTACGTAATATTGGTTAACCAAATAACTAAATCATTAATGAACAGATTTCATAATTAATCAACAAATAAACAACTAATTAAGTAACTACTAAACTACCAGTATAAACCATCTAATTGGCCGCGCCATAGCTCAAGCGGTTACTCACTGGCTTCCCACGCGGCGACCCGGGTTCGATCCCGGGTCTGGTCAAGTGAGATTTGTGGTGGACAAAGTGGCACTGGGACAGGTTTTCTCCGAGTACTTGGGTTTCCCCTGCCAATCTGCGTCCGGCCAATTGCTCCACAATCACCCTCACCTATCATCTGGGGCTGGTACAAAGGACAGAAGTGGCCGCAGTACAAGGGAGTTAGTCCCACCCCACTAGCAATAAAAAAATCTAATTTATTACTAAACTGCTGATTAACGAATTAACCGTGGACCACTCTGGTTGCAAAGCCCGTCATTGAACACAACCTACTTCCCATATTCATAAAATTATTTCCCTAATATCTTCTAAGCCTATTTTTACATCATATTCTTAGTCTTCCAAGTTACCTGTTTCTTCTCGAATTCATTGTCGGCCAATCATAATACATTTTATTTCACTGTTCTAATAGCATTAGGTGGGCTGTTTAATATATTATAAAGTACCGCATTGTGTAGTATTTCACGAATTTCATGAATTTTTATCTTCTTAGATTCAAATGTTTTATTGAACACTATATTTTGAAAAATTTTAATTTATATACTTTCGTCAGAATTAAGATACCGCATTTCATAACCATACAAAACACATGGTTGAGGTTTACTTTAACTGTTAAAATAACATGACGTTTGCTAATCCCCGAAATTTGACGTCACAAAACAAACACATCATGTCTATTACGTACATCATGAATTTGCTGCAAATTTTGATTACGTGTCATAACATACAATTTCATTTAATCTTTATTTTCATCTAATTAATTATCATTTCAGTCTTGGACACAAATTTCTGCGTGCATGTGGGACGCTTGCAAATAACTTTATTATAATTTGGAAATCAAGTTTGTGTAAATTATTTCCTCAGGATAGTGTTATGATGAAACCGGAAGGCAGGTGTCTGATGTATCTGTTCACTTTTTTGAATTAAAAATAGTCCAAAGTCCTTAGAAAGTAAATTAGTTGTTTTTCTAGATCTACATCAGCGGGTTACATGATCGATTAGTTACCATGCCACTGTTACATTGGTAACATGAGCTATGGAATAAAAAGAAGATATCTATATTTTGTTTTATGAGTTAGTTTACATGAAATTCATATCGTGAATGCACAGCGGGAAATTTGTCTTATGTGTGTCCAAATATTTTGTCCTATAGTAAGTGGCCTACTGATATACAAGTCTTACAGAAAGATGTCAAGTGGAATCCATCGGCCCACTTTATGTTCCACTTTTTTTTTCCCCCTCTTGGCACTACAGCCCCAGTGGGCCTAGGCCTACCTCCGTGAACTTCTCCGTTCACTTCGGTTTTCTCGATCTTACACATTCGGTAGGACTCCTTGGGCGGGTGATCAGCTCGTCGCAAGGCCTCTACCTGTACACAAACACAGAAAAACGCACACATACAAACTAAATATCCATGCCCTGAGTGGGATTCGAACCCAAGACCCCAGTTTCCAAGCGAGCGAAGACAGTACATGCCTTAGGCTGCTCGGCTACCGTGACCGGCAGTGTATAAGAATAATATATAAGAATTCAGTTCGTACCTCACGGGAAACAGATCCGAACCCACGATCCCGGTTTCCAAGCGAGCGAAGACGGTACATGCCTTAGACCGCTCGGCTACCGTGACCGGCTATGTTCCACTTTACACGCATACAATTGGAAACTTACAGAATTTCGTAAAGGCACAATACTGTTTATCGTAGAGTTATTACACAGTTCATAATATATTGACCTCTTTACGATCTATAATTTTTCTGGTCAATTTTACTTACGTAAAGAAGAAAGGTATACTTATGGAATTCATGTGTATGTCTGTAGATCGATTCCCGTAATGACCATTAAACCAGTGTATGGATTTTCCGGATTCTGGCTGTGAACATGAAGCCACTAGCCACAGCGTAGTTAGTTGAGACACTATGCTACAAGCCGGAAGGTCGCGGGTTCACTCTCGATGAGTTCATTGGAGTTTTTCAGTTAACCTATTCCTTCCAGCCGCACTATGTCCCTGGGGTCGATTCAGCCTTTAACAGAAATCAGTACCAGGAAGACTCCTGGGGGTTATAGGGCGGCGGGCGCGTAAGGCTGATAACCTTACCGCTATCTGTTAGCCGATTGTCTAGAAAATGTGTGAGCCTCGACATCTCACAACCTTATGGGCCTCCACGGCGTGTTACAGGGGTACATTTACATTTTTAACTGTTACAATCAACAGAGGCTTTCCCTGATATGGTGTCCCTGATGACTTCTAAGGTGGAAGCGACAGTAACACAGCTTAGTTAGGGCTCTGGAATTTGGCGTGATAATAAAGCTCCGAAAAATAAATGAACATGACGTAAGCGCAAAATATGCTACTGGATACTTCACATGGCGCCGGTCCGTGTTCGAGCGTCGCGGCGCCGTAGTAGGCAATCTGCATTCGGGTGATCGTATTTCAGTCCGGAAACGGAATATCCTGATTATTACTCTCCATGGTCTTACTCAGTCTCTCGCTATGACGGTTATATTAATACAAGCCAAGAGTGCATCCTTAAAAAAAATCAATTTAGCTCAAACATTAAAGCTTCTTACTTGTATTTGGTAGCTGTCCGGTTCGAGTCTCAACAGAGACACCGAATATGCTGAGATTCTCTGTTGTTTTACTCAGTCCCTCCATGCAAATGCCGACATCGTATCTTAAATTATGAGACTACCTCTTCCTTCCATATCCATTCCAATTCATTACTCACCATCAGCCAATCATGTGACGCTATATAGATCTCAGTTACTGACAGTATGGCCCCTCCATAGCTCAAGCGGTTAGTCACTGGCTTTCCACCGCGGCGGCCCGGGTTCGATCCTGCGTCTGATCAAATGGGGTTTGTGGTGGACAAAGTGGCGCAGGGGCGGGTTTCTCTCCAAGTACTTCGGTTTCCCCTGCCAATCTTCATTCCACAAAATTTTCCATCATCATAATCACCCGGGGAAAGTACAATAGGCCAATCAGTGGCCGCCGTGCCGAGTGGACCCAACTGGAACTCCACCAGCCACTCAGCGAATTAAAAAAAATATATATTAGTAAAACTGAAAACTGAAAAAGTGGGATTCTCAAATTTTTGTTATGTAGATCTAAATTTATGTCGTTAAATTGAAAATGGAGGAATTTCTCATTTAGTGCTGCAGTAGGCCACGACATTTCCTTCCTAATCCCGTAATTATCATACTATGACGTCGAAAACTCAGTAAAGTAAAATTCTGTATTCTAGGCAGCCATATTAGATTCCATACAGAATCAGGGATTTTTATTTTTCCCACCGCTTTCAGACAGGCTGTGAGCTTGCGCAGTGGACACCAGCAACTCCATCTCCGGGACGAGAGTAACCGATACGTGAAGCTGACCGTTAGTGTCCCTTCACGTGCACTCTTCTCCATCACGGCTTGTTGCTTAGATAAGGGACACATAACTTTTTGTGAAACCCACTCCCTTGATTCAGTACAGCCGAGTGGTTCAGTAACTTGCGGATGGAAGGAAACCGGAAGAAATTATCCATGAATATTCTCGAAACTGAAACATCCTGTTCAGGATTCTCATTCTTCAGAATGTTCCATCGTGCAATTTGTCTGTGTGTCTGTGGGTCACAGAATGAGGCCGTGTGTGGTTATCATTCCACCCCCTTCTTCTTTTTGATCTGGTGCATAGGTTTATTTTACGAAATATCAAAAGAGCGAATATTTACATCTTTATGTAAAAAGAAATTTGTAATAAACCGTTCTAAACAAGAATTAAATTGTCATATCTTGTGGGACATGTATAGTCGGACAAAATTTCACTGACATTTCGGAAGGGCGTACTGTTTCCATCTTCAGGGGTCAATATTTAGCCAAAAAAAAAGAAAGAAAGAAGAAACTATTTCTTACTGGTTGCTTGGCGCACTCTTCAATCCTGAAGATGGAAGAAATATTTGATAGCGTTGTGAGACTCTCACTCAGTAAAACTAAATTAGTCCCAGACATTTTAATATGGCTAGAACATACTAAACTTCATTGTTCTTCTAAACGTGGCGTTTAGGCGTAGGGGAAATGTTTTATTCTTGTAAGATTTGAGCTGTATATATTTCCAACACCAGTCTGCTTTTACCGGTTTTTACGGTCCCTTCGCTTGCGGATTTCTTATATTTTTCCTACTACCCTGAAGATGGAGGCGATACGTTCCTCCGAAACGTCGGTTAACACCACATATACACGGTGCCAAATCCCAGAAGACTGCTTTCTTCATCGTTTTATTCTTGCTTCACAGCAGAAGGAATTGTGGGTCGTTGAACTAAGATCCGCCAAGAATTCTCCTAAACAAGAATTCTCGTACACTTGAGTTCCAGAGATCGCGGAATCTTGCCACTTGCTGCAGGCGACGGCTGCTGTAGCACCTCACTACAAGCTCCCGGAGCCAAGAAATATATGCTTTTTCACGTTTCAGGATCCACCGCCTATGTTCAGTGCGAATAAAGGAGTACATGTTCAACCAGGAAGCAAACAAACCAGCAGCACTTAGCACCAACACCGCTTTATGTCTTAAAATATTTCTGTGGTCTCATCTGGGATCTTGAAGTTTGTTACCCCTTCACACTTAACGCCCTTGGAAATTGAAATAAAACAGTATCACGTGTTCCTCTGTTCTCTCACCTCTCGATAGGTTCCTACCTCTTGAGACTCTGAACTGTTGTACATCTTTCACAAACTCTGTTTCTGAAACCTACTCTTGAATTTGTGCTTTTATATCTTTGCCATGACTTGGCGGGTGTTAGACGTCCACTATTTCGGATGATATTAGCGGCTTTGATACTTCTCAAAAGTAATCAGATGAAAATTGAAATAATTCAACTTTTGGATAACAAAATGAAAATCCGAATACTGCTGCTCTAATGATATTAAAACCTGTACGAGGGACAGTCACTAAATAGGGCACAAATGGATATAGAACATACGATATTCGAAACTGACCGCCTCTGTGGCCTAGTGGTCAGAGTTCCTGGCTACAGATCCAGAGGTCCGGGTTCGGCGCTACCAGATTTTCTGAGAAGTAGTGGGTCTGGAACGGGATCCACTCAGCCTCATGAGGATTATTGAGAAGCTATTTCAAGGAAATAGCGGCTCCGGTCTAGTAAACCGAAATTAATGGCCGTGGGGATTCGTTGCGCTGATCACGCGACGCTCTCTATCCCCTAAAGTTGGCACTAACTTCGCCGACAAGCGGCGGTCGCTCGGTCGTTATAGTTTACTTGCGGACTAAAACCATGGAGTTTGATTTATTTTGTTTGATATTCGAAAATAAAAGAACAACATATTTCTCGACATATCCCCCACCAACCAACATTAATACACTTGACCTTGGTAGCGGCTTCCAGCAGCAGATGGTCCCCTTCCTTTGGGTTCCCGAACGGTCCCCGGCCTCAGCTACCAGCTTCTTACAGCAACAGCTCACAATAACTTAGCCCCAGCGGTTATCTAACTCACTCTCTAACTAATCCTGCTTGTAACATCCCGGTACGGACAGCATAGAAAACACCATTTCTCTGTTGCAATGCAATTGTTACGTTCATGTCTATTTGGGTTACAACGTGACCGCTCCTCAGCCATTGCCTAGCAACGGCCTTTGTATAGTTGCCTATTTCGCGGTTGTTTCCTAGCAACGGGTCTACACTGTACATTATTTTGCTTAGAAGACATTGCTAAATCAATTATAAATTCTTAAATGTCATTTCATGAAGACTGGATTAATTAAGAAAAGATAGAATAACACACGCAGCGAAATATATAAGCTATCAAGAGGTCAGGCCCTTATCGACTGCTTATTGACTTATTTAATGGCGTGTTTCAACTGTATATATATATATATATAAGTAAAGGTATCCCTGTAACAGGCCCTGGAGACCCATAGGGTTGTAAGAAGTCGAGGCTCCCACATTTTCTAGACAATCGGGTCATAGACGGCGGTGACGTTGTCAGCCTTACGCTCCGGCCGCCCTTTACCCCCATGAATATTCCTGGTACTCATTTCTGTTAGATGCTGAGTCGACCCAAGGGCCATAGTGCGGTTGGAAAGATTAGCTCAATTGAAAAAAATCCAATGACCTCATCGGGACTTGAACCCGCGACCATTCGGCTTGTAGCATAGTACCTCAACCAACTACGCTACTGCGTGCCCCCCATATATATATATATGTTCATAACGCCAAATGAAATCAGGAAAAGATCATGTATAGTAAGAAGTTAAGGCTTTCGAAAGAGTCTATAGTTGCCTTCTTCATTAGCTATCCTGTTAGTGTTGTGGGTACGAGGAAAACGAAATGAAACTGAACCAGGATAATCGTTAAGCCAGACGGGATTCGAAATGGCATACCCGGAATACATATCCTTATTCAGACCGCTAAATCGTTGTACGTGTGAGAGGGGATGACTCACGCATGGCAAGCGGTCGGTTCCCCAGCAAAGGATTCGTCAGTAGAACAGAGAAAGTGTTCCAGTGTTTCCTTATGTTGCAATGGATCTCACTTTATTATTGTGTAGCTGACGTGTTGCTCACACAAACAGCTGATCCGTCCCTACGTCTTGATCCACTGAGGTGCTCTGACTGCCGGGCAACTTCCTGAGTCTTACGCATGCGTGCTGCAACTGCTTACACGAGCACTGGCAAAAAAAAAAAAGTAACATCCGTTATCTGCAACATACCTGCATGAAATCAGATTTTTATGAAATTTGGTCTATAACATCTTTATTAATATTATAAAAGCAAGTTTTGATTTTCAGTCACATAGGTGTGTAGATGATTCTGTGATCATTTCAGCCCTAAATATTTTTCGGACTCTGACGAAAATTATCATTATTAAATTTTAAAGATCCGACATTTCGGATTTCTCAGTAATGGCTATGAACATAATTGTCTTCTTGAATATATCGACCAGTATTTTGGTAATTATATTCTGTCTTCTCTGTTTCCATATTCATGGTAGGAGGATCGGTTATGAAGCTGGAGAAAACTCGTTCTTCCCGAAACGTCGGAAAACTATTGCACAGCACGACACCACATCTGAGAGGACAGGAATCTTCAGATATGGAGGACATTATATATATAGCAACATTGGTTTTCTCATGATTATGAACGAATATAGACAAAAGAAATATTTTCAGCTAACGAAACGTCTGAAGAACAGATTTCGATGCTCTGCAGGGACAAGAATATCTCACTATGTGCAGATCGGCTCAGGGACTTATCATTGGTTCTACAGGAGTCTGTCGAGTGGGTAATGTGGCTAGAGCGTGAAGCTAATCATATATTTCGAGTTCCAAAATATGTAACGCTCTAACGTTCTTTCCCTGTGTGTCTTAAGAACGTGAAATTAGACGCGGAGGAAATTTTAATCGCGTTTTATAACAAATGGAATAATTCGCACCACACTAAGATAATCTCGCTGTGTATCGATTGTTGTGGCTTGCACTAAATGAGTTTCGAGATAAATACAATTCGACATTCTATGTAGAAGCAGAATGTTTACGAATTTCGCTTACATAATGGCTCTACCATGTGTATTGCATATAAAATATACATCGTGTTAATTTAAGTATCGTATTTGTTTTAAAGGTTTTCGTCTGTTGATTTCCATTTTACGAGATATAAGATAAAACTCAATTTATGTATATATGTAAAATGAGTGAATTCTAATGTACTGATATATACCACACGTAAATTCTCATGTCAGCATTGAACTCGGGTTTTAAATTTTCTTTCAAACACTTGAAGTATTAGGAGGCTTAGATAACAAACGGATTCACATCCTTTCGCAGAACTCACGCCAAATTTTCAGAATAAAGGGAAAATATTACCAGTGATGAGATATTTTTTTCCATATTTCTGAATGTACAGGTTACTGTGCGCTTGTACGCCATGTTGCACATTTCGTAAAATGTCTGTGATTATCGCGTTGTTTACTTAAATTATCCTGACGTTTGATCATTCCGTTTTAACCAGATAAATGTGAACTAAGCTGTTAAATTTTCCCCTTCCAATATCATTCATCAAGGAACTTTGATCAAACCGTAAAAATTCACAGGCGCCTCTTTCGAAATTCGCTTTCGTACCGACTAAAGTGACCGAAGTTTTTCTTTTTTTTTCTCATTTTTCCAGGGAAATTCTTGATTCAGTTATTCAGTATAGAAGGGGTGGGTTTCCCCATGCACCGCGACTAATAGTCTATTTACGTCCGCCTTTAATTTCTACTGTCGCCATACCCTACCGATACTGGTGCCCGCTATCTTCCCTTTCTGCCAGCGAGGTCGGTCCTCTACTGGCATTGGTACCCGATAACTTTCCCCATCTACCGGAGGCATTGGAAACTACTTGGGCGGGAAACTTTTTGCCTAATTTTGCTCAGAGGTCTCCTAGATACAGGAGGATCTTTTACGTGCCGTAAATCTACAACACTGGACCCACGGCTTAAAGTCCCTCCCGGAGGACTTGTTTCCTGAATTTTTCCGCCCTTAAAAATTCCACGACCTCCTCCGGGTTTGTACCCGCGTAACTTGAGTCATGAGGTGGGAACGTTACCGCTAAATTCTTGGTTAGTAAATACAGTTATTGTATGCCCATTTCCTCCCATATCCTTTCTAATTTATCACTCACTGATCATTGTATCATGCGATGCTGTACATCAGAAGCTATTGTTAGTGTCGTTAAGTAAATAATTAACAAATAAATAAATAGAAACATTGGTGAAAAACGGGAAGTTAATAAAACAATTGATTAAAATTTAATGATATCATAATTATGGACCATTTTTATAACCAGTATTAACCGTGTAGTTCTATATGAGCCGACGTTTCGGAGAAACTTATCACCTCCATCTTCAGAGTCGAAAATCATCCCGACAAAGAAAGCAGCGAGAGCGGGTGGATATGTGATAAATTTTGGGACAAAATTGTTCCATTAATCCAAAAAAAGTGTTATAATTTTTTAATTTATGTATTAGAGTAGCAAAGCACAGATAAACATTATAGAGGCAATTCTATCCACTTGTGATGCTTAGGGTTTTTTAGATCTGTCCAGCTGCAGAATATTTTCGGAATAGTCAATGAATGACTCGGAGAAAAATAAATATTTTATATTTGACAGAAACTACTGAAGGACAGTGAAATTAAGTCTGCGTACACAAACTAAGCACAGCTTTAGCCCGGTAGCTTTTCAGTAGGTAGTAGCATTGCGTTACATTAAGGGAGGAACACAGACTGAGGGTGTTTGAGAACAGGGTGTTGAGGAGAATATTTGAACCGAAGAGAGATGAAGTAACAGGAGGTTGGAGAAAACTGCATAATGAGGAGCTTCATAACTTGTACTCTTCTCCAAGTATAATTAGAATGATCAAGTCAAGGATGATGAAGTGGATAGGCCATGTAGCACGAATGGGGGAGAAGAGGAATGCATATAGGACATTGGTGGGAAAGCCAGAAGGAAAGAGACCACTAGGAAAAGCAAGAGGTAGTTAGATGGATAATGTTAAGATGGATCTGAGAGAGACAAGACTGGATGGTATGGATTGGACTGATCTGGCTCAGGATAGAGACCACTGGAGGGCTCTTGTGAACACGGTGATGAACCTTCGGGTTCCATAAACTAGAACTAGAGGTAACAGTGTGCCCAAAGTCCGTCAATTGTCTAGCCAGGGAACACATTGCTCCGTTGTGTATGTGTGTACGAGTGCTCTGGGGTGGGGGGTGGGGGGGTGGCTTGTGGGCCGGATGTCTGCCGGGTGGCTGGCGGCAAAGTGATGCATGTATACTTCTCCCACCACCACCACCAGCCAACCAACCAACACCCCCAATATTAACATCCAATTATAAAAATAAAATCAAAAATGATATCTCATTGGTTCATATTTTGTAGCACGTGACTTTAGTGGACAAATACAATTGCAAAAAAAAAAATTTTCAATTTGTTTATGAAGTTGCTTTTCTCGAACTTTATATTTTTTTTTTGAGGGTTATACCCTTCTCTCTCTCTCTGTCTGTCTTTACGTTAACGGGAAGTACATTAATTCAGTTACGGAATATCCTTTGCGTTGACTATCTGAAAATGGTCAGTGCTCTGTGTAAGAATTGGCAACAAAATAGCATTAACTGCAGCACATCTGCCAACCAAACTGACTGTGCGGTACCGAGTCACGACGACCCACTAGTTAGCTCTAATATAATTGTAAGTACCGTATATATAGAGTCCAGTTTCACGCGAATCTTGGGGCTGTTCGACTCCGTACATTACTGTACTTATTCGCCCCACAAAAGGAAGTTTTCTGCAGATGTGACGTTCTCCAAAGTGCCGATATAAAGTCGTGTCTAAATTCAACCATGCACTTTGAACGCACATCTCTTGAACATTTAAGGACGGTATGTTGTGTTATTCACCGTGTCTCAATTGTATTGTTACAACGTGTGAAGAGCTTTCGGTATTAATTTTATGAATTGTCGGATATGCAGTTAAATGAACTTGAAAACCAACAATGCACTCATTTTAGAACTGTTGTGAGGATTTCATTTGTGGAGATTGAAGTATTTATGTGACAGTGATTGGATTATCGTGTTCATGCTTCGAAAACGGAATAAACAGGTATTAGGCACAAAGTCATGTAAACGGAAGTGAAGTTGTGTTTACTCGCTAAGTTCCGGAATAGAAATTAAGCTGCACTGTAAGATGAATAAGGGAATGGATACAAGAGGACATTTGTTGATTAAAAGGCATTGGTTCGTGTCCAGTGTTTACTTTTTTTTCATAAATCATAAGAAATCAATACTTGTGTTACAATTTAAAATTTTGAGACGTCGTTATATCAGTTTCTGCGACATTCTAATAGGACACATGGTCAGCTGGAACCGTATTTCAGTACATGACATAATATTGCAAAATCAGAAGTGTGCAAAAATATTTTTAGGAAATTAAATATCATTGGTTTATAGTAATCGCGCATAATTTAAAATAAATTCCAGTACTATCGATAGAATTGTTAACCCTATAGTTCAAATTAAAAATTTTCATGGAGTCAGTGAAACAAGTTTGTCTCGGAATTAACTTACATGCCTAGGAAGACAGTTTCACTTGCTGTCTAGTCAAAATCTTACCAGTGTAGGCAACATTATGGTGAGAAATGAAGAAAGGAATGTTAGGAAGTGAAGAAGTTATGATTGTTAGTGTTCTGGAAATGCACTAAAAGTAGAGAGGGAATGGTGAGCAATCCTGAGTTTACCCAGGGTTTACAAAGGGCTGTCGTGCCAGTGATGATGATGATGATGATGATGATCAGTAGAGAGAAAGTGAACAAACCGTACATCATAAATATTCAAAAGACAAGAAATCGTGGTTTATCTATAATTAGAGAGCGAAGAAACCATAGATTTTCTGTAATTTTCGAGTGAAAAACCGTTTGTCTGTGATTATAGAGTGAAGAAACCATAGTTTATTTGTAGTTATAGAGTGAAAAAAAAATATAGATTATCTGTAATATGAGGCTGAAGAAACTGTGGTTTATCTGTAGTTGGTGAAAAAATCATAATTTATCTGCAGTTAGAGAGCGAAGAAGCCATATATTATCTATAATTAGAGATGAAGGGACCATAATTAATCTGTAATTAGAGAGTGAAGAAATTTTATATTATTAATATTTAGACCTGAATAAATGTTGTGTTATCAGAATTTAGAACGTAAGGAGACCCTAGGTGATCAATATTTAGGCATTTAAGGAAGCTTAGATTATTAATATACGAAATCTTATACTATCAGCACTTCAGAAGTCAAGAATCCCAAGATTATCAGTAGTTACAAGATGAAAAATGTTAGATTTTTAGTAATTACGAAGTGAATATTCTTAAATCTGAGGAAATAGGTGAAGAAATCTTAAGTTATATGTAACGAAACCTTCTGTTACTTCTATAGGGGATCTCGTGTTTAGTTGTTGGAATAAACTAATTATCACAGGGACTAACCGAAGTACATGCTTTACTTTAGCTGTCAACATGGAGCTCCTAGTATGAGGTTCTCATTCCCATAATGAGAGGATGAGCACTCACACTGAAGATGGATTTGGTGAGATGCGAGGGCGCGTCTTCAGGGAGTTCTGGCGCCATGCTCCTGCGAGCTCTGCCAGTCGATCGCCGTGTGCCTGGTCTGATCACAGGAACATCTATCCAGCACTATGCCTACAACAGCAACACTGTGGCTTCTGGGGACGAAATGTACCCTCCTGAACGCTCCCTCACCCCATCATCACCCATAACAACATCTGCTGAAGACGAAGTGAGACTTTACTCTGCACCCGTAACTCTTGAGAACCTGAAGGCTCCTGGTGTCACCCCAACGAGAATACTAGGAGGAGCCAATGACTTCCCAAGCACATCCCTTTTTTACAGGCATCGAGAATCCTCCCCCCTTTTGAGTGATGTGAAAGGCTCTGTGGACATAGATAAGCTCGGAGATGTGAAACCCAACATTGGCTACTCAGCTGAAAGGCAAATTTCAGATCTTGGAACCCCGGATGACTACTCAGTCTCTACTCTCTACCGATACCGCGAACTCTCCCCCGTTACAACGACGGGCTATGACGTGAAACATTATTCAAAGTGTATAGTGCTGGATAGCTCCCTCAGTGGTACCAATGGTTCGTTTCCCACGAATAAAGACATCGGAACCTATAGGCACCAAGATACTTTGCCGCAAGACAGATATAAGGGACTGTATTTATACGACTTATCCACGAACGTGAAGGAACCGAACTTCCATGAAAGGTCAGGAAATAACAACATGATTCACAGGACCAGCAGTCGACAGGACTTAGTTTGGGACGCAACCGTTTCTCCACCAGTTGGAAGTCTCCTGACAGTTCCAGGTGGCTCTCAGGCTTCAGGTCACATCAACCCGGGTCTTCATCTGCAAAACCGGAGTCGAAGAGGGGGTTCCCGGAGCGGTGGAACCAGAAGAGGAAACTTTGCGTGTCCAGGATCCGAACGTGCGACCTCCCCAACGATTGTAAAGAAGAGACGCCTCGCTGCGAATGCTAGAGAACGCCGTCGCATGAACGGGCTGAACGAGGCGTTCGATCGGCTTAGAGAAGTGATACCATCATTAGGCGAAGATCATAAACTTTCAAAATTTGAAACATTGCAAATGGCCCAGACATATATATCAGCCCTCTGTGATCTGTTGGACCGTGGGAAACGGTGATAAGGGATCCGGTGATAGAACAAGTGATTTCTGATCAGTGGAATGAAAGTGAACGGTCAGTGACTGTTGTGACAGAAAAACTGTGAAATTCTGAACCTTACGTGTCTCAACATATCCCACCAAAGACGTTATAATGAGACATTAAGGCAATTAATTTGTATCGCTGTATCTATACCACGTGACTTTATTTATTTCTGCTCCTGTGCTCAGAGAAACAGAGTTATCGCGTAAATATTGTTTGCGGGAACTCTCGTGTAGTGGCCAGTGCGTAATCTTATCGCTATGTGCTCAGCACGTGTTTACATTAATGAATATGGCAGATCATTAGTATGCATATGTTTGTGAATATGTGTACATAGCTTGCAGAACATTACACTAGTTATTTGTAGCTAAGTTAGTTTGAATAACTCCATGTGATAATTAATAATAAGCGATATGTGTGCCTCTGATGTAACTAACTACATGCAGCTGAGCCCTTCTTTGAGAAACCGCCAGTTGCGCAGCTACTCGAGAATTTCCCAGCATTTTATAGAACCCGGAGGTCAATTACAGTGTTCACAAGAGTCCTCCGCTGGTCCCTGTCCTGAGTTAGATCAATCTACCAAAGAAAACATCGAAGTCCGAAGTCCTTTGTGTCATTTCGAAACAAGCTTATTTTATAGAGTGAGTTGTTAACCCCACGCCCAACCCCCAAGCTGAAGGATTACCCATTGTTCGCTGTTCGTCACTGCTTAATCAATATATTCACAATTGTCCTCCATATCTGAAGACCGTCTCTTCCATCGGCAACCTGAGGACACGGCAAGCCGTGGTTACAAGGACCCAACTAACATAGTTACTGACGTAATTAATATTAAAAATTACCTCCTAATCTCATACGAGGTGCTATCGGAAAGTTCCAGGGCTAGGTCAGAAGATAAATGCTGGCTTAACTTACTTTTGGCTGCCATCTTCTTCAAAACGGTATCCATGGGAACGTATACAGAGATCTCTTCGTTTTTTCCACTCTTGAAACGCATCTCTTAATCTCTTCATGCAGTTACAACAATAAGAGTCCGGGAACTTTCCAATACCACTTCGTATATTTTTCCGAGACAATTTTGGAATTTGGCCCTGCTGCCTGGGTCCCAGCATCAGAGGAAAGATAATTTATGTTATTGGTTTATTTAAAGTCGTCATTTTAACTGCAGGTAATCTGCTTCTAAGTACGATCTCAAAAATCCCCTGGAAATAGCGAAGGAATGGGCGAAAATGGGCAGACGAAAGTAGCCAAATAATCCTACCGAGAATCGAACCTATTGCCTCTCGACTTCCAGTCCCCATTGTCTGTACATGTTAAATATGTGCACGTTGAAAACGACATAAAAATCAGTGAATTTTTCAATAAATGTTTAATACAGCTATATTTTTCCATTTAAATTAGAAATTACTTATAATTTTGTACAACTAAATTGTTGAAAGCGTTTTTCATGTAACTTTTCAAAATTGAGTGCCCATTAAAAGTATTTAAGTACGATATTTCCTTTAGATTAATTCTATATTATCCCATTTTTTACGTTTAAGCCCCTCTATGTATTTCTTTGATGTCATTATGGCTGTTTAATCAATAATTCTTGAGTGAATTTTCCATTTCTCTGTCTTTCTTCCGCCTCTCCTTACCCTCTTGACTTAATTACTTCAGATACGCACCACTTCGTAGACTGTTGGTTGAATACCACCTAAAACTAAATTCCGTGGCTTGTACTCCGCAAGTAAACTATACCGACCGAGTGACCGCCGCTTGTCGGCGAAGTTGGTGCCAACTTTAGCGGATAGAGGGTGTCGCGTGGTCAGCGCAACGGATCCCCACGGCCGTTAATCTCGGTTTTCTAGACCGAAGCCGCTATTTCCTCGAAATACCTCCTCAGTTATCCTCATGAGGCTGAGTGGACCCCGTTCCAGACCCACTACTTCTCAGAAAATCTGGTAGCGCCGGGAATCGAACCCGGACCTCTGGATCTGTAGCCAGGAACTCTGACCACTAGACCACAGAGGCGGTCACCCGAAAGAGGAAGGTCTTTAACGTTGGAGAGACTGAAGAAAATATAAATATTTCGCCCGCAATATCCGTTCTCTGGTTCAGGAATTTAATTTGGAATATTCTGAAACAATCATTACAAAGACCAGAAAGAGTAACATCTTTGATGTAATGATTGATTCAGAATATCCCAGATTCAATTCGTGAACCAGAGAACGGATATTCTGAGCGATATATTTATGTTTTCTTCAGTCTCCCCAATGCTGAAATAGTGTCAAGTGTTGGACACCATTGAATTTGATCGCCATTAAATCATTGTTAAACCAATGAACAAAATGGCCACTGTTCTTTAAAGTTGTTTCCATATCATCACACGTGGTGGTGTGATCTCATTAAATACTAAGGCTGTGACATATATCAGGAGGATAGTCGCCGGCTTCTTATCGTGGCTGCCTGAGTTCAATCCCAGGTCACAACATGTGGAACTTTTGTTGAACAGATTAACGCTGGAGCAGATTTTCGGTTTAACCTGTTAATTCTCATTCTAGAGTCATTAATCGTCATATTAACGATGCTACACAGCCTCGATACTAAAAAGAATGGATAAATAATGAGTTAACCTAAAAGAAATTAAGCTGACTTAGCTGTTCATTCTTCTTAACTTATCATACAAAGAACGAGCCAACTTTCCATCTAAACGCTTTTCATTTCTGTGCGTGAACTTAGATAATATTGATATTCGATCTGTTTAGAAATATGAACAGTTCCATCTTCTGGGATGTGGCGCAGTGTAGATATTATGGGAATAGACGTTTCAGAAAAAAAAATATTTTCGACTGGTGGCTCATTCTGCAGCCACCTGCTGACGCTGGTTTCTCACTCGCGGATTCTTCTACCCTGAAAATGGAGACGATACGTTCATCCGAGACGTCTGTTCACACAAGATCCACACGGCACCACATCCCAGAAGACCTCAGATCTTTCATATATTTAGAAATATATTTTTTTCGTATTACACAGATTCTATATATTTGAATGTGAGGTTGAATATAAGTACAGGGAAGATGTACTGGTATATTTTAAGATATTAACGCAAAATTTGTCTGGAGGAAGCGTTTGAAACCATGAAATGTCCACTTACCGAAGATTCTCAAAACCTGAATCCACGAAATAAGCAACAGGACTGCTACTAAACAAAATGGCCGCAGAACACCGCAGCTGTAGATATGTATAAATGAGCCGCCTCCGAAACAACAGTGCGTGCGTGCTCGTGCGTTACACCAACTCATCCAATTCCTTGTGAAATGTCGGATCTAGTCGAAGATAAAAGGAAGCACAAGCCATGTGAAAGTAAAATACTTGACTAAGTGTCATTTTGGATTGCTATCTAATGGGGCATCAGGAAGACCGGTTGTGGGGGGAGAGGCGATTTAATCTTAGATTATGTCCCAACAGGAACTGAAAAAAACGGGTCACAATTCACTGTTCTTGATATTAAAAGAAATTATTAAACATACTACTTCAATTTTATGTGAACTTGAAGAAATTGAGCGCCATTTTGATGCTGTCAGCATCGTT
Source organism: Cryptotermes secundus (assembly GCF_002891405.2). NCBI lineage: Eukaryota > Metazoa > Arthropoda > Insecta > Blattodea > Kalotermitidae > Cryptotermes > Cryptotermes secundus. The sequence goes on along the minus strand of NW_019719361.1, from coordinate 210,516 downwards.
GCTAATGTTTATCATTAACACGAAGCCGATAAACACTACTGTCTTCGCAAAACAAGATAACATAAAAATAGAATGTAGTATATGACCGAGTTTACTCGTAAATATAGAAAATCCGGAAACTTTATATTCAGTGATGGTTGGAAATTACGGCCTATATAAATTAAAAAAATTGCTTTAAACGCGTAGAGAGTAATATCTGTTCCCTTCGGCAGGTGATACGTCAACTTGATCACAATAAGCGACGGTGTTACGAAGCATGATAAGTGTTAGCTATCAGATATTATAGGATTATGTAGGTTTATCTATTATGGATGCAGAGGCAAGTCCTACAGGCCGGATAATTTATTCATTAACCATGCAAAGTTGTCTAGTCGCTAAACCGAGCAGCATAATCAGTGTCTGCAGATCCAAATGAGTCTAAATGAATTTCCGAGTACTCGGTTTCGGCTGTTTATGTAGCGCGTACAGTTAACGCCGTTAGTTATACAAGCTGTTCCTATGTTAAAAGTGTCACGTAATTATTATGACCTCAAACATGTTAAATTGATCATTCACTCATTCTTGTGGCTGAGCCCTTCTTGAGAAGCCGCCAAATCTGCAGATACTCAAGAACTTCCCAGCATTTTATGGAACCCAAAAGTTCATTACCGTGTTCACAAGAGCCCTCCACTGTTTCCCTATCCTTAGTCACGTCAATCCAACCCATCCCATCCCATCTCTGTGAGATCCATTTTAATATTGTCCACCCACCTAGGCCTTTGTTTTCCCAGTTGTCTCTTTCTTTCCGGAGTTCCCACCAATATCCTACAAGGCTGCGCAATAGCTCAAGCGGTTAGTAGCTGGCTTCCCACCGCGGCGGCACGGGTTCGATCCTGGGTCTGGCCAAATGGGATTTGTGGTGGACAAAGTGGCGCTGGTGCAGGTTTTCTCCGAGTACTTCAGTTTCCCCTGCTAATCTTCATTCCACCAATTGCTCCAAAATCACCCTCACCTGTCATCTGGGGCTGGTACAATAGGCCAGAAGTGGCCGCAGTACAAGGGACTTAGTTGCACCACACTAGCAATGAAGAAATAAATATCCTACAAACATTTCTCCTCTCCTCATTCGTGCTACATGCCCTTCCCATCTCATCCTCCTGGAACTGATTATTCTAATTATACTTGGAGAAGCGTACAATTTATAATGTTAAATTGATAACTTCATAAAATAATTCACAGGATTAAAAACGAAGTTAAGCTTTTTGTGCTGTGTCTTTCTCAAAATGGGCGATTAAAAATAATCTATTTTATGCACCACAGAAATGTATTATTGCTCAAAAGGACTATTCTACTGGACCCCCGTGCAGTCAGTTATATTCGGTCTACTTTTTCACGCCTACATTTTCTAGAGTGCATTACAATATTCGATGATGGCCCTTCTATCTGCACCTAATTCCTTCAAGTAGCCATTACTGCAGAATTTGAGATAAAATTCATATGCATTTTCTTTGCTTTTTTCTGTGTTTTATGTCCACCTGTTACTTACATGGTCACTGCTGTCTTAATATTCAGCTCCGTGTACTTTAAGTAAAGTAAAGTAAAGCTATCCCTGTACCAGTCCATGAAGGCCCATAGGGTTGTGAGACGTTGAGGCTCCCAAATTATCTAGACAATCGGCTCAAAGATATTTCAGATATAGATTTGTAATTCGCTTAAAACTTAATAAGCACATTTTCAAAAACCATTGTTCTAGTATAAACACTAATCAAAATATATAGTTTTAATTTCAAGTGGAATAATAAAATCAGATAAGAAACGGGCAAGTTCTGCAGCTGCTCAAGATTGTTCGCTCGCTTATTTCTTTTTTTCTTTTCTTCTACCCTGAAGATGGAGGCCATACTTTTCTCCGAAACATAGGTTAACACAATATCTAAACAGCGCCACATCTCAGAAGACTGCTTTCTTCTTAAAATAATATCCGATTAATTTTAGAATAGACCTTCACAAACAATCGAAATTATTTGAACTGTTTGAGGTCGAAACATATCTACAGACAGATACAAAGGATCTCTGTGAACAATAAAGAAATATTAGTAGTTTTTTTTTTAGTTTTCTCACAGTTCTCAACTACTGTCTCAACAAAATGTATCCCCAAGCATACATTTTCAGAACTGTTTGAGTATATTCAAGAGGTTTGAGGACCACAGTCTTGTAATAGTTTCATATGCGGATATGTAGATAAGACAAATGCATTATAATTATGTTAAAGAGAGAGAGAGAGAGGTGATTTGCATATAGACGCGTGTGATATAGTGGGGGAAGCAGTGAATGAAATTAAGTTTTGCATTAATTTACTGACTTAACAACACCTGGAAATGAGTACTTTAATCTTCCATCATAGATTATAGTGAGCTACACAAGTTTTTAAATGACACTAAAAATTATAGAGACGCTTAATTCAAAAACCAATTAAATATTCAAGAAATGTTTGTTGTATATTTGGTTTACAACTTTATAAAACATTTATTTATCTATGGCTCAACAAATCTTTGTTGGACATTGGCCGCATTTTCAGTTTTTGTATCTTTTACACAATTAGTAGGAATCCTTAGACGGGGGATCAGGCTGTCGCAAGGCCGTTACCTAGAAACAAGACAGCAGAAACACAGAATAAACGCACACAGACATCAGTGTCTTAAGTGGGATTCGAACCCACGATCCAAGTTTTCTAGCGGACGAAGACATTTCATGCCTTAGATCGCACGGCTACTGTGATCGGCCTTCATAAAACAAAAACAAAACAAAACTGCGTGGCCTGTAGTCCGCAAGCGAACTATACCGACCGAGTGACAGCTGCTTGTTGGCGAAGTTTAGTACCAAATTTTGCGGATAGAGGGTGTCGCGTGGTCAGCGCAACGAATCCCCACGGCCGTTAATTTCGGTTCTCTAGACCGGAGCCGCTGTTTCCTTGAATAGCTCCTCAGTTATCCTTACGAGGCTCAGTGGACCACGTTCCAGACCCACTATTTCTCAGAAAAATTCTGGTAGCCCCGGGAATCGAACCCGGACATCTGGATCTGTAGCCAGGAACGCTGATCACTAGACCACAGAGGAGGTCCTTCATTAAACAACATTTGTATAAAAACAAATTGTTTCTTATCGTTTATCATATTCATAATTATTATCATCAACTTTTCCACCATTTTTATTACTAATCGGCAATTGTACTTAATAGCTGACCAGTTAACTATCTGGAAGTTATCGTGGGATAGAAAATTTAAAAAAACAAATTTATAGTTGAGAATGGTAAATAGGCCTAGGAAGTGACGAAATATCCGGTATAGTCGGGCATATTACACGTATAAAACAAATAACATAAAAATCTAACAGAATCTTAGTCTGTAATTTGTATTCTGGCACTGAGACACTTTCAAATGCATCTGAGAGAGCCCAACTCTAACGGCGATAAACTAAACTAGACCACAGCAAATGCAAACGAGAATTCCCGAGAATATTCTCGTCTAGAACGAGACAATTCGTCACAGACACCAAGCAAAGATTTAGTCTTTACAGAGAATATAAGTTTTACTGCTTCAGCGAAGGAAACATAAGAAATCAGTACGCGGGCAAGAGAGCGTGTCCCTTGTCACGTGATGAGCATAGAAATAAACGTACTTTTACGTGTGCGGGTTTTTGTGACAACAATTAATGTCTTGTTTAGGCTTCCTGGAATGCTCAGAGTAAAAAGACAATGGAAGAATAATTTAGAGAGAGAAGTAGTGGCCACAGAGAAAAGTTTACCAATAAATTTAGATCAGTCGGTTAAATCGTAGGTTATTTAACGACGTTGAATATACGGGATGAAACATGTAACTACGAAACAGATTTGCATTGAACTGAAAATGCTTAGAAAGGGAGCGTCCGATATCCGGAATTGAAGAAATGGGGTCTTCAGACTAATCGACATTCGAACGTGCCCCAAATACAAGATTAGCCTCTTGATGCTTAAGCTAATTTGTGAGAGGCACGAATTTAATTAATTCTAGTAATTTGAGTAAATAAAGAATTGGGGTCCACACAGCCTCGTGAGGATAATTGAGGAGCTATTTCAAGGAAATAGCCGCTCCGGTCT